>NC_136492.1:109781190-109948690 GCF_053919585.1 Euprymna scolopes
AATTTAAATAAAACAAAAATAAAATCAGACTTACAAGTAGGATAAAAACATTTATGAAAAATGTTCGCTTTCAATAAGTATTTTTATCTTATTATAATTTAATTTGTTAATTCATCCTTAAAGAGTTATATTTCTTTGATATTTAGGTATGGGCAAATAAACGAAGAAGGATAGGGTGACCTAGCTTTTAAAGCCGATTTATCGTAAGTTTTTTGTAGGTTTTCGAATAATTTTGTATTGTATTTGAAAGATTAAAGACTAAACATAATTTCCCAAAGAAAAAAAAAATATTTGTACACGTGAAAAAAAAAGTTATGAAAAATATTTTCACGGCGAGCTAACCAAGTCAGCTAAAGTTTGAAGTTAAATAAATTCGTTGTAAAAAAATCCTTTCAGAGATAAATATTAGTTTTATGGGTCTATTTCAGAGATAATTAATAAAGTAAAATCCTAAGACATTGAATTAAATTAAAAACAAAAACAAAAACAAAAAAACAACTTGTTTGCACAAAAAATAGTGTAATTAGACCCCAAACCGAATGTTTCTGCCGTTCACAAAACCACAACAAACCATAGTTTTGAAAATACGGAGGCCCAAAATGTGATACAGTCGAAAAGCTGTCTGAGAATGACGTCATGTAGTAAAAGGAAGGAGGGGTGCTGGGTTCCCCCCCCCCAGACGGGCATCGGTACATTTCTATTGTAAATGTTTGTATAAATTTTACCATTTTTCTAATTTAATTATTTTTCTATGTTGCTGTTTTTAAATTATTTTTCTTTTAATTATTGGCCAATATTATATAAAAATTATGTTACGCCGAAAGTTTCACATTCTTGCGAGCAAGAAAATTATTAAAATCGGGCATATAAAAATTATGCGAAATCTGTAATTTAAAAAAAAAATAGAAATATTTTTGCTATTATAATTTTTTTTGTGAAAATAATAAATAAACAATGCTTATACAATGGTAATATCGGTAGTTCGAGAAATTCATTTTTCTTCGAGTTATATAGAATTCATTAATACGGACTTTGGGAGCTTTTTTCGCAATGTTCCTGTAAAAATTATATTTTATTTTTATTGTTACAAATTACGATGCTTTGTTTATATAAAAAAAAAAGCAAAAATAAATTCTTGCGTTTTTCATTTACTACTGAAAACCATAACTTCAGTAAAGGTATTGTTTGTTTAAACAAAATAATACATTTCCACTAAGATTTAAATAAAAAATAATTAGTTCATTATATTCCGCGATCATTATTTGATAAATGCTGAAGATTTTATTAAAATTGGTTAATTTCCTGATTTTTGGTGAAGTGTTAAGTCAAGAGAGGGGGTCAAAATGTTTATACATTTTGAGCGTCGGCATTCATTTTGTCCGTATCTATAAATAGTATATAAAATAGTTCAGAAAAACCTGCATGTTTAGAATTATCTCCCTTGAAAATATTCGATTTTAAACCTAGAGGACACAACTCTCATGAGATTTTATACTGTTGTTTCGCATCTGGTGGTAAATTAAGAAATGGATTTCATATCTTATTGGTGCAATGGTGCACCCTTCAAAATCTTCTCAAATCCTAATGGATTAGGATTTTTTATTGAGTTAACCTACACCCAGAAAATGGTCAAGGAACCAAACACTATGTATTCATCATCATCAGACTCGAACTCTGAGGTGGACAACACAAAGCAATGTCTTATGCTTACTCTTTATGTAGTCTGATTCATAGGATTGATGCTAGTCATGTTGCAAGCAGTCAAGTCACTTTATACAAATCTATTGTTTCTCAATTTTTTAAAAGAATGCAAAACAAAATTGAAAGTATAAATAGTTTTTTGTTTGTTTGTTTGTTTGTTTTTTATCTATTTAAAATTGTAACAGATCATAAGACATCCAAAGATTTATAATTATTAATAATCGTGGATTTTCGAATTTTCACTGCCAATGTGGCATAAGTCTGAAAATATAAATCTTCCCGGATACTGCTGAATCGGAACAGCTAACAAAACATTGACAATTAACTTTTTCTTTTAATCAATTTATTGATAAGAAATTAATTATTTCAATAAATAATATAGTTATTATAAGATTGTATTCTTTTTAAAAACAAATAAGATTTTTTTTAATAGAATAAGAATAAGATTGTATTCTTTTTAAAATAAAAAAAAAGTCATTTCTCAATTAAAACAAAATATTTTCCTTATTTGTTTTCCTGTTTCTTTCAAGATGTAATTTAAATCTACCTGACTTACCTGGATTGAATAAAACACATAAAGCAGATAAAAAGGAGAAGAAAATTTTCCTCATTTTACAAAAATCAAAGCTGAAAATCCGAGGAAAGCAAACAGAATGTATGTCTCTGATGACAGTGGTTTTAAATGAATGACGTTGTTCAAAGTTTTTTTTTATTCAAACACTATAAATAGATAAATAAATATCTTAATCTGGAAGTAATGGTGTAGTGACCATATACTTATAAGTGACTGCATAATTATAAGCGTCTCATATTACGAATACAACTAGTCAGCTGTTTGACAAGCTACTTCAGTCGAATCTTGTTTCAAATCGAATGAGACATAACATTAAGTGATTGTGGAAATTCGTCATCTGGCAAAAAATATCTAAATAATGGAGGATTGATTATTTTGTTTTTTAATGAAAGGAAGAAATTGATTTGGATCTATACTTTTCAACTGACATGTGCACAAGTTTCTTTGATGATCTAAAGTCAATTATTATTTTACGACTATTTTTTATTTCTTCTTATTTGTTTAGTCATAACATTCCAAACTAAAAAAATGCAAACCAGCAGTCAAATTCGAATCGGGTCAAGATCAAAGTGTAGTATCTGTTCTTCAGATGCTGCACTTCAATTTCTTGTTCTCTTTCAGTGGAGGAGAAATCCTTCACGACTGAGACAATTTTTATTTTTTGTTCCTTTTCTCCACATTAAAAAACGACCCTGGTGTCTAACTCTGTCCCGTGGGAAAACACTGTAAATAAGATCTCCAAGACTTGTTGACGTTCAGAGTTTAGAACAGGGGTTTTCAACCAGGGTCCACATGAACCCTAAGGATCCATGGAATGTTTGTGGGGGTCTACAGGAAAAATATAACAAATTGGAGGTCCATAATAATACTTTGGTGGTCTATGAATAAAAACAACTCATAATGGTTTTTATGATTAAAATTTAATTTCTACTGTAATTTTGGTTTGACATAAAAAAAGCTGAACTCTTTATGAACATTCTCCTTTTTTTTTTTCTCCATTCATCTAAGTCTAACCTTGTACTATTTTAAAAGCTGACGACATATGAAAATGAAACTTTTTGAAGACACACATTCAATCTAGTCTTTTCTAGATGATTAAAGTTATTCAAACCTTAAATGTTTATAGTTTGTTTTGTGTTAAATGGAGTTCTATTTCATGCTTTTTTTTTATGCTGTGATGACCACAAACCAAGCTATGTCTGTGTTTTCTTTTGAGTTTCTTTTCTTTTTTTTTTTTTTTAGCCAGTGCATCCCCTTCGGCAGTTGCAAAGATAATGACACAACCAGAACCCGAACGAGAAGAGAAGATGAAAGAAGACCATGGAAACAATGGTGGAGTCAGCGACGTTGTTGAGTGGAAGACCGCATGTTTTGTCACAGTTAAAGCGTCATCAATTACATCTGATTGCAATTCATTGTATATCTGCTGACACAGCTACAGTTCTATTTTCTTAAGCATGATTTAAAACATAAGTTTTAAACATTAAGTTGTTTTACTTTATTTTTATACTTGTGGACCTGTGTCACCCACCTCCCCTCGGCAGCCACCAATGTGAGAGATGACACCATAGTCAGAACGAGAAGAGAAGCTGACAGAGAAGAAATTCACGGTACACTATGTTGGAGTCAGCGATGTTGTCATGTGGAGTAACAAGTAGCTTTGTCAGACAGAGACTGCTAATTTTAAATTGGACTGTCATAAATGGATCTCGATTTTGTATCGCTCACCAGCGATATAGGTGCATGTGAATCAGAAGTGTTCAGAGTCATTTTCTGTCCCTCTACTATGTGTCCAGATATTGGAGCTGTTACTCAGTTAGCTAAAAGACAGGGAAGCAAGTTTGGTCCTATGCAGAATTGTCTTACCTCGAGAGGCACAAATTGGAGTTTCCAAATTTGTCAATTGTATCACTGTATTTGTGTCATGCTTGGGAAACATCAAGAAAGTGGCAGAAATTCTTATATGTCATGAAATGATTATGAGGGTGAAAATGAATAGCAAGTCAATTGGCTTGTAGTTGGGTGCTTGGGGTGGTAATACTTCACATCTCTAGCATTTTTGCTGGGCTTGCAGCCCATTTTGAATCCTTGGCATGGATCTCCAGCTTGAAAGGAATGTACATCTTTCCCGTCATCTTTTAGCAACTGACAGTACTTGCTCTGTCTACATGTTCACAGACAGGTCTGCATTCAATATTCATTTGAAGGAGACCCTGAGGATGTTTGATTTGACAAGTCATCAATATGCTGAGAGACTGGGTTTCTTGAGGCAAACTTTGACAGTAGTGTCTGCATAGCACCATGCAGCTGAGAGCATCCTCATCCCCACGGCCGAGGGCCATCATAGAGCAAGAGGTAAATCAAAATACTTCACAGAGTGTTGAGCTGCACTTTCTTGATCCAGTGACTTTCACATTCTAGAAAGGAACTATGCATGAATTTAGTGGAGGCTTCCATTTCGGAATAGTTTGAGGGTTGGCTGGAATAATCGAGGGAAGAGATCCCTGATTGGTGGCGACCATTGGATTTAAGTTGTCTCGATAATTCTAAGTACTCTTTGACCTGATGATCACTCGAGAACATGCTACAATGCAATCCAAGCACAAAGGACATGCCTGTTTGCCTTTTTTTTCTTTTTTGCAGCAACATTGAAAAAGAAACAGTCAAATATGCCTTCTTAAACTGTAGCAAACTTTACCTGTTCTAGAAGTATGTCAACGAGGTGATGACTTGAATCAATTCCAAGGAGTGTGTGCCTTCAGATGTTAAACATATAATTAACAACATTGGTCCGTAGTGTGGTTTCTTGCAATCGTAGCCATAGCAAGAATGATGATATGTGAAACATGCCTGAGATATTTCAAGTAGTTGAGTCTTTTTCTGATCAGGACCTGATTTAATTCTTCAAGCATCAGCTTAAAGTTAAAATTAGATGTGATAGGAAGAGATTACATCACATAGAAATCAACAAAAGAATACAAGCTATGAGCTAAATGGAATCAGATATCTCTTGTCATATGTTGTCAACCAGATATGGCATTAGCATAAGCTGTGCATGCAAAAACTCCTGTAAGAATGAAGGAAGGTATTCATGGAATCAATTAGTTTTTTGCTACAAAAAATGTTCGTTCAGTGTTCCTCTTCCCTGCATTAGAAGAATATCTAAGAGATTTTCTTTTTTTTTCATGGGATCAGTTTAGATCTCTCCTCGGCTAGTTCACATTGAAACACTAGTTTTCATTAGATCACCAAAGTTAAGTAGTGTTGACCCTAGTTACTACTTAAATGGGTAACTATTTGGGAAAAGAAGTGAAAATTATGTAAAAAAAAGACCACTTCACTAATAGATTTAAATCCAATAAAATAATTATGAGTAAAATGGTAGGATAGATAAGACTCTCAAGCCTTAGTAGAGCAACTAATCTAGGAGAAGGAAAACTCGCTCATTATCTGCTTATTCTAACATTGTTTCAAATCACCTTAAATTTTATCTTGCTAGTGGATTTTACCTATGTTGGATCAGCAGAGAGAGTATAAACAGACAACCTTTCAAGAGGTTGTCTCTATATAAAGAACGAGCCCTCACCCCTTCAAATTTTATAAGATATTAAAATAATAGTTATCTAGTATTTAATATCGTCTATTATGAGAAAATAATACATTATCTATTTAAATATTAGATGCATTTGTTAATTCATACAAAAGATAGAAACTATTGACAAGATGACAAACGAATTAAAAAAGTCAAGGAATTCATTTTTCATTGATATTTTTTTTCTGTGTCATCATTAATGAGATTAACATTTTTTCTCTTAAAATCTGATAAATGTTGTTTCCTTTTGAAACATATAAATCCGAGTAATGAAATCACATCTGAAACTTCTTTACAAAAAAACAAAACAAAAAAAAACAGACAATTGTGTTTCATAAGATGTTTTTTTCTTGTTTATTTTCAATTCTGTTTATACAAAATCAAAAGATAAAGGCATCTTGTGAAAAGATTTAAAATTCCACATTTCTGTTAGAATAACAAGCAGTAACAAAAACGCAGTTGAAGATAATAAAATATCTGCAAGTAAACTATTTAATTTCATTATCGTTGGTGCAATTATTGCGTTCTTCTGACACCCATTTCAGTTCATGAATGGATAATACATTCTCCACATTACACTTGAGGATTGGTCACTCTTCCAATAAAAAGGACAGTTTGAGATTGTTTGTCAACGATGGTGAATAAAAATGGATGGTCAGCTTTGAATTCAATGCCTATTTCCATAGACATCAAACACATGACCAAACCTGCAGTTGCAGCTGCTGCCTCCGTGCCTTCTTCATTGACCTCAACAAATGCTTTGTGAATCACTTTGCTCACATACACTCGACGTTTTTCACTGACCATGGCTGATAAATCACTTTTTTCTTTGTCAAATAAATCACTCAGCCCCATCTCAGACAAAATATCTTTCATCTCAAATCTGGATTCCAAACGGAACTTTGGTAGGAACACTTCAACTTCACGTTTTCTGAACCCTTTCAATTGAAGCATGCTTTGAAAGAATTCTGGTTTTAGCCTCTGTTCCAATGAACCAAGGCCATCAATCTGATCTGGAAGGATAACAAACATACTGAGTTTATTACCGGAATAGGGCAGTTCAAGAATCTTGCAATGCATATCTGCATCCATTTTTATGAAATACTTATCAGAGATATACATCATATCATGTTCGATTTGTTGGCCAGGGCCGAGAAGAAATTCCCTTTTACTTGTTGCTTCTTTGGGAAACTTTTCTGCCCAGTTTCCTTTAAAGTAAATGGCATTAATTAGAACCAATAGAGTATCTCGTGTCAAAACATTGTCAGGAATTAAATTCTTTATTTTACCATTAGTGTACTGCTCGACCCAATCATTAATGGCATCTTTCGTTTCAACAGCTTTCTTATCAAAGTCGACGCTTTCAATTGTCGAAAGATAAAACTTGGTCAATTGAGTTTTATAATCATCAGAAACAGGTAAATTTTGATTTGCATAAATACGGTTGGCTGATTTCAAGGTGACATTCTTACTCTCTGACAGCAAATGATTCATATACTCATGAAAGGCCTCATGAAGTTTGTTTTTAAAAGAAGAAGCATTCAGAGTGTTTTCCAATTGCCTGGCAGTATTGTTTCTGGCGCCAAGGTAGACCATCGACAAGACAGTGGCAATGCTAAAAGGTGACAGGAATAAATTTTCATTGCTGTTGACAGCCACTGCTTGATAAAGGTTGCAAGTGAAAAAATCCAATGAAGAAGCTAAATTTTCAATGTTCTTGGTAACAGTTGACATATTTTTCTTCTGTTTGGATAAACTGGAAAGAAAACAAATTATTATTAAGAAAGAATCAAAACGATTATTTGAAATATTATAAATTCAAAAAAGGTAAATCTTAGTGTTTAAATATGAACTAAAATGGATTGGTTTCTTTACCCCAGAGTAGCACAATGTAAAATTTAAATGTGTTCGAAACGAATTTTGAGAGTTTTAGAACAGCTGAACAATCACTATGTTGGGATAAGAGGTTACCTTACCTTGCAGTTCTGTTTTTAGTAGAAGTCTTAACAGAGGAAATTAGTTTATTCTTCACATAACTTCAATCCTAGACACACGGCTGTTTATCAAAATCATCTTTGTTTTCCCAAGAATAGATCCCACACCATCGGTTGAGTTCTAACCTCTGTCCCATCACAACACCCTGTGCCTATTTTACAAATACTTTAATGGAATGTGCTTTGATACACTCACAGCATGTGTTCCCTTACAACGTATATACTTCAAGCCAACCCAAGCAGCAAAATCCCACCCCTATATTGTTGAGGTGTCTAGATGCTAGAAAACCTTAATATTTTTTCCCCTCAAGCTGCCAGACTTTGGAATTTCCCAACCCCAGTTTCCTGCTTCCCTGACTGTATTGGCATGTTTAAATGTAATGTGAACAGAAATCTCACTACTCAACTCCTCACAGTCGCCTGTTAGACATGATCCTAAATAGTAGCCACCTTATGCTCCAAGTGGCAATGTGCCTTGATTGGGCTGAAAAAGAGTAAAAAAAAAGTTTGTTTTTTTAAATTAATCACAAACATATGTTTAATCTAATCATAAGAAAACAAAGCTCACAAAGGCAATACAAACTTCAAACAAATTTTCACCACACCTAATTTCTCTTTGCTCTTCTCTCTGATCAGTTTGAGGAAATGGTTAAGAGAGTTCAAAATATAAGATTAAATAACAGAAGAAATTAGTATACTCAGCACATAATTCCAATCTTATCCAAACTGCCATCTTTATTTTCTCAGGAAGTCAAGGCTAAATACAAACATGCATATAATCTGACCATAAGAAAATTTCAGGTTTCCAGCACCACCATTTTCTCCTTGCTCTTCTCTATGAAAATTAATTCACTGCTTTCAGTCCGTCCTTTCATTGTATTCAGTTGGTTGCCATACACGCAAGTTAAATATTCATATATGTAAATCAGTCCAAACCATAAAAGTCTACAATTGTAAAGAGAAGCCCCTTTTTCGTCTGGCAGATGGGCACACATAGCATGTGAAACATCTCATTCGTAAGTTTTCATTTTTATTGTTAAACTCCTCCCTGATCATATGATCACACAAGTATTTGACAAAAAGCCAGATGTGAGTTCATATCTTTTCCAATGATATTAGTGCATAAATAAACATAATTGATTGCATTTTTTGTTTAGCAATGAGTCAACACTTATCAAGGTGAGATGCCACTCGAATATTACCAGAGAATTGAACTCGTCCAGGCAATTAGATAGTCCTCATTCCTATCCATTAGCCACTTATGTAAATCGGGATCTTTTTTTCTCTTTAAATAGTTAAACTATATTTGAACTTGACCCTTTATGACCTGAATTATGATGTAGATGATTAAAAAAAATATTTATTGCTAATTTTAGATGGCAGCATACTGAATGTACGCAATGGACAGTTGCAATCTACTCAGATACTGAACTAATACATACAAGGTGTGTTTGAATCAATTCTCACTTTATTTATGCCGATATATTCATTTATTTACGACTGAAAAAATTAGTTCAACCAGGTCATAAAGGGTTAAAACTATTTTGATGATTTTCTTTGCGTAAAATTATTGACATCTAAATTGGTATTGGGACGATTAATCGGAATTGGACAAATTAAAACTTTTTTGGAGATATCAGAATCAGTATCGGAAAACTTTGTGCCAGTTTTCCAATGCTAAAAACGATTCTTTCAATTGTTTTTTTTTTCTTTGTTTAAAACTTAATTTTTTATTAATGGTACTAATGATGAGATAATTATTTATGTATTTTAAATTACCAGTAAAACTAAAATCTATTGCTCTCGCTTCCCACAAGTGTATTTTTGCGTTTCTGAAAAATATATGCATATATTACACGGGTATTACGGTAATTTGACTGCCTTCCCCTAAAAAAAATTTTTTTAAAAAGTTAAATATTGAAATATTTTTAAAGAATCGAAATTGGAATCCGTAATTATATCAAAATCAGAAATAGTTAACAGAATCGGTAATTGTATCGGAATTGGAGAAAAATATTGGAATCATCCCATCACTAGTCTATATGAAGTTACGTCTGTTTGTTGTAGATGTTCTTTCAATTAAAAGTTATAGGATTTTCCCTCTTTTCGTCTGTTCTTTGGATGTAGGAATAGAATAGACGTTTAAAAATGGGGCCGCACGTTTATTACCTGACAATAAATAAATAAATAAATAAATAAAAAGTAGTGGTAAAAAGAAAAAGAAAGATAAAGCACCAGTTCTATTCACGTAGGCGTAGGCTTATGTAAGGAAGGTGAAAACTGGTTTTCTATAATGTAATCATGGGTGAAATGTTTGATTAGCTTAAAACTGTTCTTGAATGTCTCCTTGGTGACATCATTCAAGGATGCGTTTTTTTTTTTTGTTTTTTTTTTCGGAGGGGGGGGGTAAAGTATTGTAAGGACAGTTTGCAAAGTAGCATTCATTGATTAGACAGTTCCATTATTGACCAGGTGTGTCGTTTATAAAGTGGTGCCTTCATTTCATAATGAGAGGAGGAGGGAAGAAGTTTCCTGTTACTGATAAATTAATGTATCTAACGAATCAATAGCAAAAATAAAAAAAGAGAAGTTTCCTTTTTTTTTTTTTATTCTATTTTGGTATTTGAAGCAGATTATTTAGATTATAACTGCAGCAAAGTAAATGTTTACATTTGAACTTTTAGGTCAAATTTTTGCAAATGATAAGTTTGAAGGCATAAAAATAATAGGATAATAAAAAAAAATGTGCATAGGAAACAAAAATGAGGAATTTATCTTCAAATATATTTAATACAACGCATGTAATTAGAAGAAAAATGTGTTCAAAATGTGTAAATATGCTTCAAAAAGGGTGATTTTCATTAAATAGAGACTTATGGAATGCTGCCATGTTTTTTTTATTGCTCAAGACAAAAAAATCATTAAAACGTCTTTTTTTCCTATCTCTTCATAATACTAAATTGATTTTAACTCTAAAACATTCTTCATGTCATAATCTTTAATCATAATAATTGTTGTGAAGGAACATAACTGGCTATACACCGGTTACAAACTGTATATATATATTGGACTGTTTGGCAGACAGCGGCAGACAAGCAGTCGCAGTAAGACGGATAGTCTTACGTGTTGATTATCAGACTTTCTTCCCCATACTTGTTACTATGTACTTCTATTTACCTTAGGCGAGCAGCCTTACGTTTCTGTATTATAAATAAACCCCATTACACATACCACTCGGTGTAACTCACGTTTGTCTTTATTTCCTAAGTATTTAGGAATATAACAATGGCGACGAAAGGATGTTCTTTCTCTTAACAGAGATAAATTACCGTACCAAGGACTGTGTACAATGCAAGGATTTTTTGTTTTACGAAAAAAACAAATTACACAAGGATTTTTGACCACGTGCGTCAATGAATTTAAAAATTTTTCCTACCTAAAGTAGCGAAAAGTACGGATTTTTCTTCGTAAAGAACTCACAAGAAATTATAGAAACATGTTCAAGGTAAAGTGGAATTTATATTTATTTTGACAAGTAAAAAAAAAAAAAAAAAAAAAATGGTCGCAAGTTGAATTCGAAACTACACTAAAGGATTACGAGTTTCGAAAGAAAAAATATAAATACAACGACTATTGTACCATTTTATGCCACGTGGGAACGGCAGCCATATATTTTTTTTTTTGGAAAATTAATTGTTTGTTATTGCCTTTATATAAATAATTGGAACTATTTGTCGTGGGAAGTAAGAAATATTTTGTGTATGAACTTACGTTGTTGAAAAAAAAAAAAAAAAAAAAAAAAAAAGAATTATTTTACAAAGCCTGTTGAATTACTATGGATGAACTTTGTTGAAACGTGTTGTGTCTGCATATTGCTACTAATTTACGATATACGTAAATTTACGATTTTTCTTTGGAATTATTGTGTAGAATTCGAAAAGACATTTTTGTACTAGAAGCTAACATGGAACAATTAGCAGAGTTAACTAAGGCTCTAGCCCTTAGCATCCAGGAACAGACAAAAATGACTCAACAATGTTTAGCGCAACAACAACAACAACAACAAATTCAACAACAACAGCTACAGCAACAGCTGCAACAACAACAAGAAAGAACACAAAAAACTTTAGAGGCACAACAAGAACAAACAAACATACTACAACGACAAATGTCGACACAGCAAAAGAATTTAGAAAAGCTAATTCTAACGTCGACCGGGAAGAAGACTAATTTTTCTGCCGAGGGTATTTCAAATTCACTAACGGAATTTCGTTACTCCCCGGATACTGGTGTTACTTTCCCTGCATACTACAGAAGATACGAAACAATTTTTACGAAAAGATGTTTAGACTGGACCGATGAGGAAAAAGTTACCCTGCTACTACAAAAACTGGGTACTGATGAAAACACCAAGTATGCAAATCTAATTCTACCAAAAAAACCGGAGGAGGTTTCGTTCGAGGAAACAATTAGTACCTTGTCGAAAATATTTGATAAAAGGGATAGCCTATTTCACTCTAGATACAAATGTTTGAACATTCAGAAGGCAGAAGCTGAAGACTATCTAGAATATGCTTGCACTGTGAACTGTTTATGCGAATCATTTAAATTGAATGAAATTTCCGCAGACCAATTTAAATGTTTAATCTTTGTACAAGGTCTCACAGCACCAAGGGACAAAGATATACGTTCACGGATCCTAACAATTATGGAGGCGGATCCTAACATAACATTGCAAAAAGTCACTGAAGAGTGTCAACGTCTGATTAACATAAAGAAAGACAACACTCGCATTGAAGAGAAAAATATTTTTAAGGTGCAGCAGGTAAAAAGGCAAGGGACCACAAGAAAGTCCAGGTTCCAAGAACACAGGATCCTTAAAGGATACAAAGACCCAAAGCTAAAGTGTAAATGTTGTGGTAGTTTAAGACACAACAATAAGACCTGCTGGTTTAGGAACAAAATATGTTATGAATGTGGTCTCAGAGGTCACAAGGGAACATACTGTGCCCAGAAGAAAAGACAAGGGACCGATAATGTAAATACGCTTCGCATGAATAAAGAAAAAAGCTGCGAAAGACGGAAATATGTTGATGTTCGGATAAATGGACATCTGGTTACATTGCTTCTGGATAGCGGTGCAGATATTAGTATTATAAATGAAGATATATGGAAAAGGATAGGTCGACCTGAATTAACGAAAACCAGAAAGACGGCGAGAAGTGTGTGCGGCAAAAGATTAGAGTTCAAGGGAGAATTAAAATGCAAAGTGACATTCGCTAACCAGACTCATAAATCCAAAGTGTACGTCGTACCAGGAAAGAATACATGCCTGTTTGGGGTAGATTGGATTGTCCTGTTTAATTTATGGGAGAAACCCATAAATTCGTTTTGTAACGTTTTAACTGCAGAAAAAGCAAACCAAAGGGAAGACTTCCTGAAGGATTTGAAAACTGAATTTCCCAATGTTTTTGCCGAAGGACTAGGACTCTGTATTAAGACAGAGGCAAAATTTGAATTAAAGAAAAATGCCACTCCAGTATTCAAACCTAAAAGGAATGTGCCTTTTTCAGCGATGGACGCAATCGAAAAAGAGTTGGATAGACTTCAACAACTGGAAGTCATTGAAAAAGTTAACCACACAGATTGGGCAAGTCCAACCGTGTATGTAAAGAAAAAAAATAACAGAATAAGGGTCTGTGGAGATTTTTCAACGGGTTTAAATGACTGTCTATTGGACCATAATTATCCCCTTCCGTCCGCAGAAGATCTGTTCTCTAAGCTTAACGGAGGAAAAATTTTTTCTAAGATAGACCTCTCAGATGCTTACTTGCAAATTAAGATCAGCGATGAATGCTCCAAATACTTAGGCATAAATACTCATAAGGGCATTTTTAAGCTAAAGAGGCTTCCTTTTGGATTAAAGGTTGCTCCTGCTATTTTCCAGCAAATTATGGACACGATGCTGGCAGGGTTGGAATTTTCAATGGCCTACCTTGACGATATCCTAATTAAAAGTGAAAATTTGCAAGATCATAAGAAGCATGTAAAAGAAGTATTCAAAAGAATACAGGAATTTGGTTTTAAATTGAGCCCAGAAAAATGCGATTTTTTTATGAAAAAAATTAAATATCTAGGTCAAATAATCGACAAAGAGGGTCGAAGACCGGATCCACAAAGGACTGAAGCAATTGAAAAGATGCCTGCTCCAGATTCAGTGACAAAATTAAAATCGTTTTTGGGATTAGTTCAATACTATGCAATTTACATCCCTAACATACATAATTTAAGAGCTCCTCTTAACGAGTTACTGAAAAAGGGTGTTAAATGGAACTGGAATAAGGAATGTGAATCTGCTTTCCAAAATATCAAAAGATGTCTACTGTCAGACTTAGCATTGGCACATTTCAATCCAGAAAAGGAACTAATACTAGCAACGGACGCCAGTGATTACGGTGTTGGCGCTGTATTACTTCACAAGTATGAGGATGGTAGGACAAAAGCTATCGCCCATGCTTCAAGAACGTTGGTTGCAGCGGAGAAAAATTACAGCCAAATTGAAAAAGAGGCGCTGTCGATAATATTTGGAATTACAAAGTACAATCGATTTCTCCATGGACGATCTTTTATTTTGCAAACCGACCATAAACCCCTACTTACCATATTTGGATCAAAGAAAGGCATTCCCACACATACTGCGAATCGATTACAGCGATGGGCTGTAACCCTCTTAAACTATCAGTTTAAGATGGAACATGTATCCTCAAAAAAGTTAGGACACGCAGATGCATTATCACGGTTGATCCCTAAAAGAAGCGAAAGTTTCGAAGAAACGGTAATTGCTGCGCTTAAAGACGAAAGTGAATGTACAAGTTCAATGTGTAATATGATACGTGAACTTCCGGTAACTTTCGAAAAAATAAAAAAAGAGGCAGTAAATGACATTTTCATTAAGAAAATGAAAAATCAATTGGGATGGATAAAAAAAAATAAAAAGGTAGATCAAACAACGCCTTTTTCCATCTGTGAAGATGTGCTCATGTATGGTGAGAGGATCGTAATTCCACTAACGTTACAGAGGAAAATTCTGAAGGAATTTCATACAGGCCATCCGGGCATTTCGAGAATGAAATCCCTTATGAGAGGATATGTGTACTGGCCTGGTATGGACAAGGAAGTTGAAAAATGTGTCAAGACATGCAGAGGATGTCAATTAGCAGCTCGAGATCCTCCAGTAAAAACGACGCCATGGCCAAAGACGGACCTACCCTGGTCACGTCTGCATATTGATTATGCGGGACCTATAAATGGTTATTTTTACTTGATTATTGTAGATTCTTTTTCAAAATGGCCAGAAATATTTAAGTTTAGACATCCAACAGCAAAAAACACTGTGAGTGCGCTTAATGAAATTTTTAGCCGTTTTGGAGTGCCAAAAACCTTAGTGAGCGATAATGGAACAGCATTTACTGCTCATGAATTCAAAGAATTCTGTGACTCACTAAATATTCTACATATGACAACACCTGTGTACCATCCACGATCGAATGGGTTGGCCGAAAAATTTGTAGATACGTTTAAAAGGGCACTTAAGAAAAATCTTACTACGGACACAGACGAACAATGTATTCAAACATTTTTAGCAATTTTCAGGGTGACACCAAATCCTAATAATAATGTCAATTCTTCCCCGGCTGAGCTAATGTTTGCAAGAAAGATAAGATCTGTCTTCGATAGGCTGCTACCAGAGAAAAAGAAAGTTTTCAAAAAAGAAAACCTTAATACCAAGTGCTTCTCCCCAGGTGAAAATGTATATTTCAAAAATTTTCAAAATGGACGAAATCAGTGGGTTGAAGGTATTATCAAAAAAAGGATTGGGAGCATGGTTTATACCATCCAAGGATTAAGTTTTGTCTGCAAAAGACACAGAAATCAAATACGTCCCAGACTGTCTCCAAATGTGGAAGAGACACCAATGGAAACATTGTGCGATATTTTTGATATACCAAAACCAGCGTGTGTACCGCAAACAATGAATATTTCGCCTGAACCGACCATACGGGCTGGACAGAAACCTTTACCCCGGGTAACGCTGACCAGAAGGAAAAGCGCAAGAAAGAGAAAAGTTACCAGGAGATTAAGCCCTGACCCTAAAAGGAAGAGGTATTTAAGCTAAAATCAGGAAGATTTCAGCTTCAGGGGGAGGTGTTGTGAAGGAACATAACTGGCTATACACCGGTTACAAACTGTATATATATATTGGACTGTTTGGCAGACAGCGGCAGACAAGCAGTCGCAGTAAGACGGATAGTCTTACGTGTTGATTATCAGACTTTCTTCCCCATACTTGTTACTATGTACTTCTATTTACCTTAGGCGAGCAGCCTTACGTTTCTGTATTATAAATAAACCCCATTACACATACCACTCGGTGTAACTCACGTTTGTCTTTATTTCCTAAGTATTTAGGAATATAACAATAATAATACTCGTTCCAGATGTTTGTTCGAACACCGAAATGTTCAACAACCGAAACAATATTTCTCCTTTAAATTAACTGAAATAGAATTAATTGGTTCCAGAGTTTAAAAGTCCCTTTTTATCTGTAAACGTTAGGGATTTTATAAATTTAATTGCAATGACATTTCAGATTCCTTTGCAAGCGCTGACACACGTACTCCTCTTTCAAATTCCTCTTTTTAAATTTGATAGTCGTTCGCACAATTTTCCGTTTTACACTCTTTTATTTCTCTTTTCCTTCTTTTTATCTAATGGTAAAAGTAGAGGCTGTGATGAAGGCCATTAACACGCTCACACAAGAAGATTTCCAGAAACTGTTGGAATGGTAAAACAAGTGTATTGTAGCCAGATGAAAGAGGCTGTGACGAGAGTAATTGACACGCTCACACAAAAGGACTTACATGGGTCCTTCCAGAAATTATTTGAACAATACAACAAGTGCATTGTAGCTGGAGGAGACTACATTGAAGGGTCTAGAGTTTCATGTGTGTACTATCAACAAAAGTGCCCATACGAAAACGTTTGGAAACATATTTAAGGTGGAAATTATCTGTGGAACATACGCATCCACCAACTATCTGACCCAGGTAACTCTTCTGAGCTTATTATAATCCTCAAACGCGCTCTCTGAAAATGCGGTTTTTAATCAGGTTTTCATTAATAGTCTGATTTGTCTCTCCCATTTCTAGATGGACCGCATTGTAGAGCATTCCTTTCTAAATACATTGAAATCAATGTGGTTCTGTCTTCAATCTTCTTCAGCTAGTTAAGCCATGCGACTACATCGCCTTCTCCAGTAAAGAATGTCGCTGCTTAACCTTACCCATTCGCTCACTTTTGCCATTGTGCCGAAATAGCTTGCAGTTAAATATGTTGGTTATATTAGAAACCATTCAAACCCCAGCAGATCTGTAAGAAACTTACTTCTGCCCAAGAGACACACCCTCACTCTCTGATGCACAGACTTTTTATTTGAAAAATCGACTGCATCTTATTTGCATATTTCCCCCAACTCTTGTTACCTCACGTGACCACCAGGTCATAAATAGCAGGAGCAGCCATTTTTTTTTTATCTCTTTCCTGAAACGGACGGCCTGTTGTACGAGGTCAGGTTTGTACTGCTTTTTAATCACAATATTACTCATCGGATTCATCTTGAGTGTGATTTTCCTAATGTTTCTTGTCGAACTCAGGAATTTGGACTAAATTTCGAGCAGAACCGTATATTTGCTTCAAGGGGGTAGCGTGCTCTTGTTCCGTCAGCCATGACTGGATAGAGGTCCTAAGTAATTCGCAAATGTAGATTTTGGTCGCCCACCCTGAGGATTGAACCTTCAACTTTCAGGAGAATATCACTTTTACAATTGTTTCTGAGTCGTGTCCTTTTGTTTTTGATCCAGATTTCTTGGAGCTGATGTCATGCTCTCTGGATAGTTGTTTCGGTGGAGGTTTTCTGTTAAACTGTCCATCTCCTCTTGATATGCACTGATATTACTAATATTGCTTTTGCTCGGCGTTATAAGCAACGGACGATTTCTTTCTTTACATTATATGGATGGTGGGAGTTGAGAGCATGACATCAGCTCCAAGAAATCTGGATCACAAACAAAAGGACACAACTCAGAAACTCACCACAGTTTGTATACCATATATGAAGGGCTTGTCTGAAAAACTTCAACGAATATGTAATCCATATGACATCAGGACAGAATTCAGGAATGATTCAACTCTCCGGAAACAGCTTGTGAGAGTCAAGCCCCCTACAGAAAAAATCATGACTAAGAACTGTGTATATGAAATCCCATGTAAATGTGGAAAACTATACAGAAACGTGAAAGTATGGTTAGAAGAACATCGAAAAGCCGTAGTACGTGAAGAGACTGAAAAGTCAGGTATAGCTGACCATATCCGGAAAGAAAAGGGAAACCATCTACCATTATGGGACGAAGTAAAAATTATAGACAGAAAGGAACGGTGGATAGTAAGACGACTTAAAGAAGCAGCACATCTGCTGGGGAATAACCAACTGCTAAGTAGACCTAGTATAGAATTCAATACGATATGGGAACCAGTAATTATAAACAATATATGATATATACAAGTAAAAAAAAAACAAAAAAAAACATTAATATATACAAGTAATAAGTATAGAGATAGATATACATTAATATATAGTAATAATTAGTAATAAATGGTGATATTTACAACTAGAAATAAAAAGTAGGTTTAAGGCTCCTAAAATTCATACTAGAATTGTCCGCAAGGACCCGTGGCGTAGTGGTTAGAGTACTGAGAAAAATCAATTATAAAAGTGATATTCTCCTGAAGGTTGAAGGTTCGACCAAAATATACATTTGTGAATTACTTAGGACCTCTATCCAGTCATGGTTGATGGAACAAGAGCATGCTACCCCTGTGAAGTAAATAAAGGCTTCCGCTCAAAATTTCATCCTAATTCCCGAGTTCGACAGAAACATTTTCGAGTTCAACAAGATACGCCTGAAGAAGGTCGGAGGTTATATCAGCTGAAACGTTGTGAAAATCACACTCAAGATGAGAACAGTAGTCTGATGAATAATAATACATATAACCAATCCTCATCTCAAAAATTCAGAAACGTAATATATATATATATAGTGCAAAGTTTTGTTGGAAATTCAAGGACTCACGTTTTCGTTTTTATAACCTTCGTTTATTTCCTGGATTTTTCCATTACAGTTGTTTCATTAATGAGTGGCAATTTTACGCTTTATGTTTCCGTAAAAATATCCTGTCCCCACCAACTTCTTCAGATGTTTATCCATTAGATTTTTACAACAAATGGTATATTTTTAACATGCTGGACATCGTATTCGGGTAAAAAGATTTCCACAGCCATGCTTCCTCACTTCCTCCATCTTTTGGTGTTCATATATATATAAGAAGTGCTAGACGGATCACAGACTTGTTATCTCCAAGTTAAGACTCAGATTGACTAGCCTGGGTGTCTGGCGTTTCCCGGGTGTTTGGAGGTGCGTGTTGAGAAAAAAAAGTGGTAGTAGGTAGGCTTGAACCTGTACCGTGAAGGAGGAAAAGAACGTAAAAATAAAAAAAGTGACATCTTTGCGATTTCACCATCGCTAAACCGGAAGTAGCAGAGGTTTAAATTAAGGCTAGTCAATCGAAAAGAGAGGATGACTTTTGAAAAAGCGACCCCTCCTAGTAGAAAACTACCCAGTTGAGGGTGAAGAAATTAATGTTTTTAGCCAATTTTTCAATATTTGTCGTCCAAAGGGTCGCGCTTCAAAACGATACTGATCTTGTGAAAGTCCATCACCTCTGTCGAAAGTTTTTGGCAGACATACATAAATACATTCATACAGGTGAGATTTATATTATAGACTAGCGGGGGCATACCTGCCGTTGCCCAGGTGTTTGGAGGTGTGTGTGTGTGTGTGTGTGTGTGTGTGTGTGTGTGTGTGTGTGTGTTAAAAAAAACGTTATAAAAGAAAAAAAAGTTTTAGTAGGAAGGTAGGCTTGAACCCCGAAGCCTTGACGCGAAGGTGGAAATGAAAGGGGAAAAAAGCCAGCCACCTAACCATCTTGGCCACGCGGGGAGAGGAATTGATAAGCATGTTAAGTTAAGGGTTAAAAAGTGAGTCAAGTTAAAGAGGTTTGATTGACAGGTGGCTGCTTAATGAGGTCATCGCGGAAGCGTTACGATGAAGTGGCAGTTTTTTATTTACTGCAGGGCCGCTTTTTGGGGTTTGTTTACTTTGTTTCAATGTGGGGCAGTTTTGGCTTTCCCAAGATGATGGTGGGGGAGAAACCAGCTCCTCATTTAAAGGGGATTGTCCAAATTGAATAGCAATTGTCTGATATAAGGAGAAATTCCGCATTGATCAAAGCTGATTGTTTTTGGACGTTCCCGGCGATCGCGACCAGAACAATGATGCCAGCTCCGTAGTTTCACTTTTATTATATGAAAAAAACAAATTCACATGCGACGATCCAAAAATGTAGAATATTTAACTTTTCAAAGTTGGGCAAATTAAATAGAAAGGTGACCCCCATTGTTAACTCATAGATATTATGATTTCGATGTGATATAAAAAGTTTTAAGAAGAGCGATGGCCTCGAGAACCTGACGGAAAAAAGCCTTTTGCAGACATACACAAAAAGCGAACATACATACATACACACACACATTTTCGCTCTTATATATATAGATTAAATTTGAAATATTTGCTCTTCACTTTGTTGAAATACTTACTACTGATTTGGATAAAAATACTTAATCTCGATTGGTTGGACTTCAGCCAATTAGAAAAGGTTATCTTTTTGACTTGGGCACCCATTCACGTTGTCTATACTGATATGCAAACGCCCAAGTGTTGTTGGTAGAGAGATGCAATGAGAACTTTAGCTATGTTATTCACAACATAGTGTTAGTGCTTCACACTTTTTACTGGGTAAATGAACGTTGGCTATAGCTCCTGACTACCGGCTTCTCATTAAACAACACAAATATAACAACTTGTTAGTTTGCTTCTTTTTTTTTTTATAGACAAAACAACATTTTCTTCATTTAACTTTTTTCTTCATAACTCTTTACGTTTGTTTGTTCAATAAGACATTAGCAATTGAAAAAATTTATTATTTTAATTCTTTTTACAAGGGAGTCACCACTTATCAAGGCCCGAAGACCACTTGTGGATAAGGATTAGTTAATGAGTGTATGATAGTCACGGATACAACAGTGTAGTGATCGATAGTAGAAATTGACTATTTAAGGGGTCGGTTCAACAAGAACTTGTTTTACAGTTTTTAATTTTTGGGATGAATGTTTGTATTATTTGGATTAATCCAACAATTGTTCTCATCTTGAGAAGGCCGAAGGTTACATCGACCAAAATGCTGTGCAGAAAACATAATGTGAAATCAATTGTCTGATTAATCCAAGCAATACAAGAACTTGTTTACATTGGACTTGAAGATGACCGTGCTGTAGTCAGCTGGAAAGCAGACTAACAGAATAGAGTTTCACAGGCAGAAAGTTCTAGGAAAGAAGCTTTGTTTATGTAATGAATAGATTTTTTCATTGCTTTTCACTTTGCCTATTTCTTAATCGTTTGACAGCGTGAGAATATCGAAAGGTGAGTTGAGATAACAACCCGACAAGAATGTCCTTATTTACTTAATTCCCCACAAGCGTAGAGTCAGACACAATAGTTGGTTATTAATGTTGGAAACTCAAGCTCCTCAAAAGAGGTCCACTGGATTGAGATAAAAAAAATTAAAACTGCCTCTATCCAGATGGATCTGTGTTTCACCGATCAACAAGACAACTGATGGAGTGTAGTATCAGAACAAATACTACACTTCGATCACAGTGAAAAGGGCCTAAGAGTGGTATATATTTAGTTTTATTTATTTATTTTTTTTTGTTATTTGTTTTTAAATGAAGCTTGTTTCCTTCAATAACTACAAGAAACCTTCTCTACCACCAATACACAAGAACACATTACCTGAAAATACTTCCTTTAAACTCCTCGGCCTAACGTTTATAGGGAACATGATCTGGAATAGATACATTGAGAGCATTGCCAAGGCTGCTGCAAAGAAGGTGGGCTCTCTCTACCGTGCTAGAAAATTACTTATGCCTGAAAGTATCCTGTACCTCTATAAGGCCACCATTCGCCCATGTATGGAGTACTGTTGTCACATTTGGGCTGGTGCATCTGCTAATTGTCTCTCACTCCTGGACAGGTTTTAAAAGAGAGTCACCAACCTGATAGGTCCTGAATTGTCATCTAGGTTTCAGCCTCTGTCCCATTAACAAAATATTGCATCCCTCTGCCTGTTCTACAAATACTTTGATGGTAAATGCTCTGACGAACTACAAGCATTTGTACCTCCTCGACGTGACTACTCGACAAACCTGACAAGCAACTAAGTCCCACCCCTTTACAGTAGAGATTCCTTTAAGAAAACCTTTTACTCCAATAGTTTCTCCCCCAGAACTGCAAGTCTTTGGAGCTCCCTTCCAGGATTCTGCTTTCCCAACTGTACTGATATGCAGAAGTTAAAGTGTAATGTGAACAAACATCTTGCTACTCAACTCCCTTCATAATGCACCTGCAAATTATGTCCCCGATAGTAGCCCCATACTTCAAAGTGGCACTGTGCCTTGTTTGGGGTGAAAATTGATTACAAAAAAAAGGAAAAAAAAAGAAAAAGAAACTACCATATAGCATTAAGTTTAATTTCAGTCAGCAAACATTGTTTTGGTTGCTTCATTGAGATTGGATTCGTGAATAGATATTTCATTCAAGGTGCAATCATTTTTGTTAAATTTTTCTTACAAGAAACTCATCATCAGGGTTTCGAACTGTCTCTCAATGATTATCATTCTTTCACAATTAGAAAATCTGACACAAGTGAAAGTGGAATTTGAAAAGCCAACAACCTAGAAAGGCATTCTGACCTACAAAAATATCTGGACAGCTCTATCAACATTTCTCAGGAGGGGCACCTCAGGCAAGTAGCAGCAAAAAATTTAACCCTTTCTTAAAGAGCAAGAAAACAAAGCTTGGGAGAGTGGACCTCCTAGAACTGCATAGGACCATACTTCAATCCGACAAAGAACAAGAATGGCTGAGGAGCGATTTACGCAACATTCTAGTCTTCTGGTACAAGAGCTTAATGACAATTTGGCAGATTCGTCCTACCTTGATGCAACTAGACCAGCTGGTTGCAAAGGCAGGGTCACAGAGTGTGAGATCTCAACTGTGTTGAAACAGGCCAGCTGAAAAAAAAAAATTGCCGGGACTAGATGGTCTGACCTATAAGCTGTACTTGAGGCTGTTGCACATGTTTATACCGATTCTGATGGATGTGTTCAACCATTGGTTTGACGAGGGTTCCATCTTGGGTCAAATCATAGAGGAAGAGGGACAGGTATGGTAGGGAGGAAATAGAGAAGTACAGGCCCATAGCTCTACTGAATACAAAATTAAAGATTTTGGGCAAGATCCTATCAAACCAGTTGCAGGGGGTTATTGAAGAGTTGATCGAACCTGAGCAAAACTACACTGTGAAGAGGAGATCGATTTAGAATAACTTGAATCTGATTTGTATGATCCTAAATGGTGGGATAGAAGATAACATGGAAGTCATCTTGATCAATTTGAACCAGTCCAAAGCTTTTGACAAGATTGACCATCGCTTCCTGCTTTAGAGAAATGGATCTTCATATTTTATCACGCACTGACAGCAATGGTGTAGGTTAAGGGAAAGAATTAAAAATCTTTTGCTATATCCTGGTCGGTGCATCAGGGATGTTTGCTATCGCCTCAGCTATACATCCTTGTGTTGTACTACTTCACAAGCTAAGACATGGGGAGGCAAGTTCGATCATTTGCAGATCCTTTTAGCTGAATCCTTGGTGTGTGGTTTTGACTGGATCACCAGCTCAAAAGGAATTTCTTGGAGGTAGTCAAAGGTCAAAGCATGGGTTAACTCATGGTTTCGAAGGAAACTCTCCTTAAAAGGTAGAGCTGAGGCATGTGTCGTCCTCTCCCCCTGTACCGCTTGGCCATACTTCTTCTGCCTGCAAAACATTTAAAGATACTTCAACGCCTCCTGTTCTTGCTTCTTTGGGACAGGAACAGGCATTGGGTTTGCAGGCAGGTCTGTATTCAACGTCCATGCGAGGGAGGCTTGGGAATGCCCAATTTGATGTAACATTGAGATGCCAAGAGATTAGCCTTCCTTAGTCAAACACTGTCAAAGGAATTTGTATGGAATTCCGTGGTCAATAATATCTTTCCCAACCTCATTCTTAATTATTCAGTCGAGGACCATCATAGGCCAAAAGGGTGACAGGCAGTTCCCCGGAGATTGCTGAGCAGTGCTCAAAAAGCTTCTAAGATCCAGTGACCTTTCCTTGACTTCTAGAAAGGAACTCCACATAGTAAGGGAGCTGCAGATAACCTGCTTGTCAAGCAGTTGGAATGGTTGGAAGAGAGAATCTGCATAGAGGTGTTGGGCGCCAGATCCGAATCATCTCAATAACTCAGTTCTCTCTGACTTGGCAGTTGGCCCGGAATGCATTACCCTTCAGTTCTGGGATAGTGGATTTTTTTTTTTTTTTTTTTTTATTACATTTTCACCCCAAACAAGGCACATTGCCACTTTGGTGTAGGGGGCTACTATCAGGGGAAACATCTACTGGGGCACTATGTAGGGATTAGGGCAGCGAGATGTTGGTTCACGTTGCACTTGAACTTATGCATGTCAGTACAGTTGGGGAAGCAGTGACCTGGAATGGAATTCCAAAGTCTAGCAGTTCTGGGGAAGAAACTACTGGAGTAGAACGATCTTTTACATCTAGGGATCTCTACAGTGTGGGGGTGGGATTTTGCAGCTTGTCGGGTCTGTCGAGGGTGTTCACGTCGTGGGGGCACAAGTGCTTGCAGTTCTTCAGAGCATTCACCATTATAATACTTGTAGAACAGGCAGAGGGATGCAACGTTTCGACGATGGGACAGAGGCTGAAGTTTTGATGCCAGTTTAGGGCCTATCAGATTTGCGACTCTCTTTTGAACCCTGTCAAGGAGAGAGAGACTAGTAGCCGATGCACCGGCCCAAATATGACAGCAATACTCCATACATGGGCGAATAGTGGCCTTATAGAGGTACAGGATACTTTCGGGTGTTAGAAGTTTTCTAGCACGGTAGAGAGAGCCCACCTTCCTCGCAGCGGCCCTGGCAATGCCCTCGATGTAATTGTTCCAGCTCATGTTTCCTGTGAACGTTAGGCCAAGGAGCTTGAAAGACGTACTCTCAGCTAAAGAGTTGTTGGCCATTGCTATAGGTGGTACAGAAGGTTTCCTGTAATTATTGAATGAAACCAGTTTTGTCTTGGTGGCATTGAACGTTACCATCCATTTTTGTCCCCATTCCACTACTGATTTGAGGTCATCCTCTAGTGTTTCTGCCATTACTTTAGATATATGTTCATTTGTTTTCCTGTCGTGCCTGCTATAGAGTGTGGTGTCATCAGCATATATACCCATCTCAGAGGCAATTTTATCGGGGAGGTCATTTATGAATATCAGGAACAGCAGAGGACCAAGGATAGATCCCTGGGGCACTCCGGCATTTATATTATATTGTTTAGACGTACGACCGTCGAGGACAACCTGGATTTTTCTCTTATCTAAGAAGGATTTAATTATGTTAAGTATTCTACCAGTGATACCGTAAGATCTAATCTTCCTGAGGAGACCCTCATGCCATACCCTGTCAAAAGCCTTAGATATATCTAGAGCTACCGCTCTGCCCTCTCCCGCTTTGTCCAGTGAATGGTATATGCGTTCAGAGATTACAGTGAGGATGTCTGCCGTGGAACGGGCTTGTCTAAATCCATATTGATGGTCGGTCAGAAGTTTAGCATCTGTAAGGTGCTGGACTAGAGCATGGTTAATTAAGGTCTCAAATATTTTGGCAAAAAGTGGGAGGAGGCTAATAGGGCGATAATTTAATGGGTCAGTTCTTTCGCCAGAATTCTTGAATACTGGTACCACAGAAGCAGTTTTCCAGCAGCTCGGAAAGCAAGATTCATTAAGGCATTTGTTGTAGAGTTTGGAGAGAACTGGAGCTACTTCGGCTGAGCACTTTTTTAATAGCACAGCTGGGATGAGGTCGCTCAGGTGTTCCTGCTGCAGGATGCCAGCAAAAGAAATGCCTGAACATGCTTTTTCTAAACGCTGCAAACTCTGGCAGTACTGGGGATATGTCAACGAGGTGATGGTTCATATTGATCCTGAGCATCTTTGACTGCTAAACATATCCTACGTGATTGACAATGCCCACTTAGAGATTGTCCAGCTTGTTTTCTGTTCAAAACAAGCCAGAAAACAGTGGTCAGTCTTTTATTTAGAAAGGGTTGGAATTCTTTAACTAGCCAAATTTTTATCTTTCTTTTCTCCCTAATCTGCAATGAAATTGTTGTATATAGATATATTTATTTTAATAACATTTTTTGAACGATTTCGTGAAATTCAAGTAGGATGAACCCTGGAATAATTGTGGTATTATGGTAATTCATGATTCTAACTAAGAGTAGGATAAACAATTTTTTAGCTATGGTGACAAAAGATGATACACATTTTCTTACACTTTTAAATGGCCTCGTGCCTAATTTTTTCAAACAAACGTTTACAATATAAATTTTTAAAAATATTTTTTGCAAATAAATAATACAAAGTATAATATCTGATATGATCTGATGCTACACTTAGTCTATTCTCTCCTCGGTCATTAAATAAGTTTCCCCACTCTTTATCTGTGCCTAAACCTAAACGTAGATTCCGTTAACAAAGCTTCTTTCTTAGAACTGCACACCTATGGAACTCTCTTCTGTTTGCCTGCTTTCCAGCTGACCACAATTTGGTCTTTTTCAAGTCCAACATAAACAAGTTCTTGATGAGCCGTCCCCTTAAGTAATCCAGTTTCCACTACTCACGATTACTATGATATTTTCCCATTGACTACTGTACACTCATTAACTCTTATCCTCGAATGATCTCCGGGCCTTGATAAAAATAAATAAAAGAGAAATCCTTCTACACTTTCTACAATTTTTAATTTTTGTTCCAGTCCAGAGTACCCCCTTTTTGAGGAGCTGAATTTTCCTCCATGTTAAAAACCGACTTTCTGTCTAACTTTTCTCTTGTAGGGAGGCAAGTAAATCGGAACTGGGATAAGAATAAATAAATAAAACATACGCCAACAGAATAAAAATTGATATAAAAAGCGTAAATGGTGTGTTTTCTGTTATTTCTCCACCCTTTTAAATTAGGAACTTTAACTCTAACCTTAACCCCTTTAAATTAGGAACTTTATTTTTGTAATTTTATTTTTACATGGAGTACTGTTAGTTTCAAGTTCATTTAAATCTTTACTTTTCCAAAACTAGATTAAATCCTATTTCCATAATGTTAATTATTTCTAGTGCAATGGGTTTCGGCATCATTATTCTTAAACAATTTATTTTCTTACTGAAACCATGTTTTAGTACAAACTTACAATAATATTAGATAAGAAGTTTTTCAAGCTTTATTGGAAAGACGAAATGCTGTAACTAAAAAAATGTAATTCTTTAAAATTATGATAGGCTGAACGTATTGGTATTAAAACAAATTTAGTAAACGTATGAAAGAGGGAAAAGACACTTTTTAAATCATTAAATTAGCCAATATACTAGCATAAATTCATCATCATTCTGTAAACTAGTCAATGTAAAACTTGGAATGGAGATTGGTTAAAAGCAAAACGAAGTAAAAATTCTTAGTGAGTTATATAAAAATAATTTAAAACAATATTTTTATATTTTAATTGTTTCAAATTATTTTTAGACACTTGTGCACTACTAGGGCGGTATTACTTTTTTGGTTTTCAGTTTGGGAAGAGTGCATAGCAGGGGCAGACAAATGCAATTTCAGTACCAAATCGAAAATAGATGCATGTTTTTTTGCGCGCGTTTTTGTTAAGAAACTCTTTTTAAAATACAAGAAACTTAACACAAACTAGGCGTTTTTTTTGTTGTTTTTAAACAAAATAGACTTTTTTTTTTAATAATCAATTGTAAACAAAAACAAAACAAAAAACATGAGCATAAAGTTTTTGTAACATTTCTGTAAGTAAAATAAATATAACAAACTTATAACACAAAATCGTTTTTTTTTTTCTTTTTGTTAACAAGATAAATATTATCTTACATAAAACATGACCGTTGAAATGCGAGTGAATTTGGCGAAAACTACTTTTTCTTTCAAAATTTTAAATTTTCATAATAAAGTCCAAACTTTTCTTTTGTAATTAATAAAACACACATTTATTTTCAATTTGTGTCTTGAAATTGCATTTGTCTTGTGCAGTCACACACACACGCGCTCGCGCGCAAATAAACGAACGTTTATTCATTTCAATTTCCCCGCGCATTTTGCACAAAAACAAGTTCTTCCAGCAACGGCACAATTTCAAATACGCCCACACGCTTTTCTCACAACAACAAAAGTAAAATGAACATATTTCTGGCGGATGTAGTTGGCGACAGTATCACGTGACACAAGCGACCAATAAGAAAATTCAGAAGATTGTCTTTTTAATGCTTCTCCAAAACCAAAAATATCAGCAGTAGCAATCTTGTTTTTGGAGCCAGCCCAAAATATATAAAAACGCATCAGTCATTATGGTTCATTCAATTAATTCCGTTCATTCAGTCAATTCAGTTTTCTTCCTTTCTTTTAGACTACACACGAGAACATGCCTCTCGTCTTCATAACATCATCGCTGCCGAAGCTGTCAACGCCATGATTACACACGCCTTGCGGACACTCAAAAATCACTTATGCACACACGCATACATTCCACACATTTTCTAATTAATAACAACAAATTACTTTCCCCATAGGACTTATAAGTAAGGTGAACCTCGCCAGATAAAACCCAAACTTTAAAATAATCTCATTAATTTCACATAGGACTTTAACCTTCTAAACTCATTAATTCCACGAAAGACTTTCATCTAACATCCTAATCATAATGACTTCAGAAGAACTTTCACCGATCGAACCTTTGTTCATTCACCTTGTTGTTTTTATTAAAAAATAAATGCGGTGCATTTTAAATCAGAAGGAGGTGTCATTTTGTTTCATTCTTTTTTTATTATTTTGTTTGGGGTAAAGAGATTTAATTTTACTTAAACTTCTGCACCCCTACAGTCTGCCCCTGCCATGCAAGCTTCCCAGGTCCAAACAGAAAACCCCAAAAAAGTGGATCCGTTTGAGTAGTACACAAGAGCCTATTTTTATCTAACCCACTAAAATCTTTACTGTTTTTCACTTTGTATTAACCAATCTCTGTTCTAAGTTTTACATCATGTCTATGATGGATTTATGTCAGTGTGTCGGTATAATTTATTAATTTAACAAGTTTTTTTCTAGTTCACAGGTAAAACTAAATTGATTGTAGTGCCAATACATCCAGCATGTCATAATCTTTGAGCTACAGCATATCTTCATTCTGATAAAATTACACAGGACTGGAAACTGCATGATTATCTTGTCTTGAATAAAATCAGCAAATTTCATTGTACATGTAAAATGTTGAAATGAAAACAGTTGGAAAAATATAGTCGCCATCTTTATAAAGAAGTCAAGAACAAAGCTAAAGGCATGTAACTCAAATTCATAATTTTCTAGTTACGAATATGGAACCTTTTTTATTTTGGATGAAGTATTATTTTGAAATTTTGGGGTGTTGAAATTTTTCAACCGAAATTTTCGTATTTTACCCTTTGAAAATTAGTTCCATGTTCTCTAACTAGAAAACTATGAACTAGAATCATCGTCTTTGAACTTGTTTATAAAGATGGCCACTATATTTTCGTGGCTGGGTCTTCATTGAAGTGCTTCACTAGCTATAATGTAGCATTTTTTAATGAGTGTTGGGGGTGTGAGTTAAACCTGATTTGGTGCTTGTGCTGTTTAGCAAAGATATTAAAAAATGAAGATAAAGAAAAATCTCTACGATGTACATACCCATTACGAAATGAAGTTTGCATTAAGAAAAAAAAAACGCTTAATTTGATGAAGTAGTTTTTTTTACAGAGGAAAATCAAATTGTAGGGAGACAGATTGCAATTCATTCATATCTTGTCGCTCCATCTCTTCAACCAGCGGCGTGCGGTATCATTACCAACACTGAGGTCTTCGTCCGTGCAGTTGGGCCCCAGTGGGCAAGATGTTAAAATGTACTCGATGGTCTGAACTTGGGCACCACAGGGGCATTCAGCAGTTGTAGAGTAACCCCACATGAGGAGGTTGTCACCAGTTTTTGCAACTTTTGCCCTTGCCCTATTCAGAGTGATCCACTCCAAACGGGACAGGTGTGTGCCAAGTGGTAAGGTTTCACTGGGCTCTGGCAGTGCTATATTTGTAGACTAAGGGTCTACCTCTCTCCACATCTGCAGCCGGTAAGAGGATGTAGGAGTGTCTGGTAGTTCCTCCACTGTGGCAAAGCTTCGCCGGGACACAAGTCGTCTAGCCACCTCCGAGTAGCCATAGAGAGGGTGTCTGGAGTCTTCGAGTTGTTTAGTACGCTCAACTCTCGCAATTATATCCCGGCGGACTTTAGGTGGTATGCCACTTAATCGGTAAGGGCTGGTAGAGGTGTGCTTTTTAAGTTTCCGGTTATGATCTGGCAAGCTTTGTGGAGATCTGCGTATAGCGGTGAGCATGGGCTGAGCGAGACCATACTGCAGCGCCATATTCAGCCGTGGAGTAACAAAGGGCTAATGATGTTGTTCTAAGCGTGTGTGGGTCTGCTCCCTAACTCGAGTTAGCCAGTATGCCAGTAGCCAGATTGCAATACAGTCATATTGGCAATTCCATCCAGCGGTGAGGAGGGTGCACCAGGGAAGATAACTCCATCTAATTCTTGAAGTTTTCCAAAACGCACATGAAGTTCTAATAATGTTATTAAAAAATTTTGAAACGATTTTTTGAAAGGAAAAAAAAAAAAAAAGGAATACCTAAAAATCAAAACTAGAAATAATCTTGTCAAATTTTGGCAACCTTAAAAAATTATGAGTTATTTCCCCTGGCGTCCTGCTCCTTGTATCTGGAAATTGCCAAAATGGCTGCATTGCGTCCGGCAGGCATGCAAATCATAGAATTTTTTCTTTGCCTTCGTTTTTTTTTTTAATGCCTTTGCTAAACTGCACAAGCACCAATGATTTAACTAAAAGATAACTTGCTTGTGAGTAATGATAAAACATTGTTGATACGTATTTCACTCTGAATAATTTAGGTGACCGAAATAACAGTGATCATTAGTTAAATCCCAAGTTAAATTAGATTTAAAAATAAAACTACACCGATTTGGCTAACGTCAGCTAACTATATTGAAATTGCTAAAACAACTGCGTCACAATCTGTATTCTTACAATTAGATTACCAAGATGACTGCATCATGATCTGTCTACCTACAACTTGATTTTCCTCTGTAAAAAACTACTTGATCTAATTAAGTTACTAACTACAATATGGTTGTCTTCAAGTCCAACGTGAACAAGTTCTTGATAAGCCATCCCTTTAAGTAATCCAATTTACCAAATTTCCACAACTAACAATTACTATTATATTTCCCCAATGACCATTACACTCATTAACCCTTATCCTCTAGTGGCCTCTGGGCCATGATAACTGGTGACTCCTTTGTAAAAAACAAAACAAAGTACTATCTGATTTGCTTCTGGGGATTGATACTGTTGTAGTATTAGTAATAGTAACCCCATTCAGTCCTCCTCCCACTCCTCTCCCACATCCCTTCTCATCCCTATCAGTGTCAATCAGGAATGTAGACATCAACACACACGCACCTCCAACTCGCCTACAAGATATCAAAGCAGAAACCTTCAAAAAGACTCAGTACTAAAAGAGCTCACCAACACAATTCTCTGGATGGCCAGCAAATCAATCCAACTGCCATTCTTATGTACAAGCTTTCGGGAACTATATAGACGAAATTAGGCTCCAGGATGGGATACTCCTTAAAGGCAATAAAATCATTATACCTCTCTCACATCAACCAGACATCCTACAACAACTAATCCCATGAGAAAACATGTTTATTAGCCCAAAACAGCAGTTTTCTGGGTCAATATCAACAAGGACATAGGGGAACTAATTAGAGACTGTTCCAGATGCTAGAAATACCAACCCAGTATCCCATCAGAAACACTACACCAGCATGACACCTTCTTACCCATTGCAGCATGTCAGTACAGACATCTTTACCATGGAAGATAAAAAATTCTTGCTTCTACCACTCCAGAAGATATCTCACTACTGATGCAATTCTCTATCTATATAAAAGCCAAGTACGTCCAAGGATAGAATACTGCTGCCATATCTGGCCAGAAGTTGCTAAAAACAGCCTATCCTGCCTTGACAGAGTACAAAATATACTTCATGGCTTAATGGGGGATGCCCTTTTCTCTTCCCTGCAACCTCTCTGCCACAGAAGAGACGTTGCAAGCCTATCTTTGTTTTATCGTTATTTCCATGGCAGGTGCTCGTCTGAACTCCAATCTCTGGTCCCCCCTCGCCAATCTTTTACAAAAAACACCTGTAGTTGAATCCACTGTCAAAAACTTTCCCCATTCTTTATCTATGCCTAAATCAAAACGTAGATTTCATGAACAAAGCTTCTTTCTTAGAACTGCACGCCTGTGGAACTCTGTTCCGTCTGCCTGCTTCCCGCCTGACTACAAACTGGATGTCTTCAAGTCCAAGGTAAACAAATTCTTGATGAACCGCCCCCTTAAGTAGACACTTTATTAAATCTCCACACTAATGTACTGTACTTACAATAACCGTTATCCCTGAGTGGCTTCCGGGCCTTGATAAGTGGTGACCACCTTGTAAAAAAAAAAAAGAAAAAAAAAAAGACCATTACAGCCACAGCCCCTCCACACAGTGTCTTCACTCGACCACATCAGCTGCATTAATTTGAAAAATGAAACTCCTGTTCGAAGAATAAGGCATTCCAGAGGTTGTATACAGCAACAATGGCCACAGTATTCCAGTACAGAGTTTGCAGACTTTGCCAAATCTTACAACTTCAGGCACACTACCATGTCACCACATCATCCACAGTCAAATGGATTTGCAGAGAGGATAGTGGGTATCTATGAAAAGTTGTTGCTGAAAGCGCAAGAGATGAACACAGACAGCCATCTAGCAATAATGGCTTACAGGTCCACATCACTATCAGCTCGAATCAAATCCTCAGCAGAATTACTGAATGGAAAACAATGGAAAAAATTATAAAAAACTACTTATTTTCATATAAAGCACATTATTAGACACAAAGGTGGAAATAAAACCAGAAAAAAATTTCATTTTTATTATTTTTTATCATTTTTTTATTAGACTAAATGTACGACATTTGGGGCCGCCATATTGCTTTTAAAATTTGGCCTTTTTAAGGCCAAATTTGGCCTTTTTTATACTCTTTCACAAACTATGTTTTTGGCTGCCATATTTTTTTTGTAATAAAAGAGCGTAAAAAAGGCCAAAATTTAAAAGCAATATGGTGGCCTCGAATGTTGTACAGTTAGTCTAATAAAAATGATGAAAAATAATAAAAATGAAATGGGGGGGGGGAGTGCGGTCTAATAATGTGTTTTATATAAAAATAAATAGATTTTATTATTTTTTGTCTTTCAAATAATTTATGTTGTTTAATTACACATTTACCTATATCCTTTCATAAGCATATATTGGTGCTTATGTATTTTTGGTATCGTGCTATTTGTAAATAGTTTTTTTTTTTTCAGGTTAAATTTAAGTTTCACGATATCTTTTTTTTAATTAAATTGTTAGGTGGAAGCACAGAACAGTTACAAAACACGTTCCCCCCTCCCCATGTTAAGAATGTTTTTTTTAAATAACGTCATTATTTCAGCGCGATACCAAAAATACATAACTACCCATATATTTATTCTACAAATTCAAATAAAAAGTTTGGACTTTTTAAATTAAAAAATAAAAATTTATTTCAAATAAACAAAAAAAAAAAAAAAAAAAACTTAATTTTATTAAAAATAAAAATTGTGTTATTTTTAATTGTATACTACTTTTCAGTGATTGTGCATTTCTTGAACCGCGCTATTTTTAAATAGTATTTTCGTGTTAAATTAAAGTTTTATGATATCTTCTTTGGTCCCCCGACAAAAAGAGGGTGGACCTTTAATTTCACCCTTGTCGGGTCGTCCATTTGCCTATCCGCACTTTTCTCAATAACTACGCCTTGGAATTTTTTGAAATTTTGTACAAACATTAAACATGATACGAGTAAAAAAAAAGTAACAGAACGTATTTTAAGGGAAAACTCTGCTCCCCCCCCCCCAGGAGTGCTTTTGGGGTTAAAATGGCTAAAATTGACACTTTTACACTTATTAAAAAAAATTAATACCTTGGATTTTTATAAAACTTTCTGAAAAGTTGTAACTAACTGATTTCTGTATACTTTTGTTTGTCTATACTTTGCGATAACTCTGGGGTGTGCCCCAGGGGCTCTTTTAGGGCTAATAAAAACACTCCATTTTTGGGACTATTTTACAATATTTGTCCAAAATTTTCTGTGTATGTCAATTTAGCAGTTTTGTATGGTGTTGAACTCAAATTTAAATATGTTAAAGCCCTGGGGACTTTTGGGGCTAAAGGAGGAGGAGACAAATGATGGGCTTAATCATTTCTTTTTTTGCACGGTGCAGAATTCAAATGTTCATTTTCACCAGGATTTGACGTCCCCTGGGGACTTTTGGGGCTAAATGGGGGGGGGGGGCTGAACTTAGTGATCTTTTTATGCCTCATTCACTGTACACTTATGGGGGACCATGTATGCTTCACTTGTTCATATTAAATTGTTTAGTGAAAGTACAGACTAGTTAGAAAACACCCATTCTCCCCATGTTAAGAAGGGCTTTCTAAATAATAACGTTATTATTTCAGCACGGTTCAATAAGTACCTACTTTTCAATAATGTTCTTTTTTTATATTTTATTTTAATAAATTGCTTCACAATCTATATATCTATAAAAGTGAAATTGTGTGTGTGTGTGTGTGTGTGTGTGTGTGTGTGTGTACATTTCCCTACCAAACTACTCTGTAAATTTTCAGTCTACAGACTTAAGATTTGACATAAGGGGTATTGAGATTTGAGAAAATCTTTTTAAACAGTTTTCTGCCAGAAATTTGGCTGTCAAGGGGTCAAAGCTCAACAATTTGACCTTTGAAAACTCTACCAAACTCCTTTGCCAATTTTGGGTCTAAACACTTGAAATTTTAGATGTAGGTTACTTAGACACGGATCAAACTTTTTAATAAATGTTAAGGGGTCAAAATTAAAAAAAAAAAATGACCTCTGCAGCGTCTACCAAATTACTCAGCCAGTTTTGGGGCTAAACATTTGAAATTTTACATAAAGCGTATTCAGACATGCAGCTAGATTTTTTATCAGTTTTGGGGCGAAAAATTGGCTGCCAAGAGGTCAAGGTTGAAAGAGTTGACTTTTGCAGTACCAAACTCCTCCGCCAATTTTAGGTCTAAACACTTGAAATTTTAGATGTAGGTTACCTGGACATGAGTCAAACTTTTTAATATATATATATATATATATATATATCCATATGCACATAAAGTTATGAAGAGTACATAGGACCTGAGGAAAGCCGGGCTGAACTGCTAGTACAATAAACAAAAGGGAATTATCCTATCATTATTTGTTGTTTTCCGCACGGTATTTTTTTTCTTAGCTCCCCTCATTCAAAAACAACTAACAACGATTATTTACCTACCATCGACAAAGTGAAAGAAATTGCTTTTAATCGACAAGAGTAGAAAAAAAGTTATTGTTTCTGCGTTAATACCCCCCCTACCCTAAAAAAAAAAAAAAAAAAAAAAACTAAACGAGATATTTTTTAAAACAAGTTAGGGCGATAATTGGTGAAGCTGAGATAAGTAGGTCCCGCAGACGAGTCTCGTTCTGATATTCGGAAAATTTAGCTTAACAACCGGTGAAGCTACCGAAAAGTAACCCTTTTGAATAAAGATGGATGGATATATAAAGAATATTTTTTAAATTAATTTCTTTATTTTACTTAAAAACAAAATGTACACATATATAAACAAAATATTTTAGAAAATAATTTCTTAATTTTAAATAAAAATTGATTGTAAAGAATTTTTAAAAAAATAATTATTGCAAAATATTGCAATATGTTTACATAGCTATTTCTTTCGGATAATAGGGGCGCAGGAACCAAAAACGAAAAAGGCTTTAGTGTTTTTATTATTTTAAAGCGCTTAAAATTGTTGTTTTTTTTAATTTTTAATTAAGTTTGAAACACAAGTAGTGGCTAGTAAACTTACAACAAGAAGGGCACACTGGCGGAAATTCTTCAGTGTTTAAATGTATTGTAATGCTTGGTACTCTTTGGGCGTTGAGTTCCATGACCAAAAAAAATTTAATGGATAAATGTTTACTTTAACTACAACAGAACTTATAAATTTGGTTTTTAAAAGATTTTCGGGGTCGCTGACAACGAATCTGATATTCGAATCCGTCGCAAATTTACCGTTTACATGGTATTAACCCCGGAACCCTCGCACTATTTTGTGCCAACTCATCGCCATCGTTTATGTTATTGCGTTACCCATTAAATTTTTTCTGCTGGTCGCCATGGAACTCAACGCCCAAGGAGTACCTAATGCTTTTATGGAGGTCGAAAAATGTTTATCAGAAGTCATGTTACTTTCTTGCCTTTGCAGAGTTAGACACAAGGTCGGTTTTAATGTAGAGAAGCATTTATTACTAAAAAAAAAAAAAAAAAAAACGAAATGGTGAAATGAGACACGCTGAACCTTCCGCTTGTAAAATATATTTTTCTTTATAGAAACGCTTTCGCTTCCTCACAACTTTTCCAGAATTCATTCAAAGGGTCAATAATAATAGAAGCACCGGTGTAACATTTCACGTGACCTAACTGTTCAGATTTTTCGGAACAAGGCTCGTATGCTGGCTGGACCTACTTATCTCTGCTGCAGTCTGCATGCTGCAGTGCTGCACTGCACCCGATAATTTATCGCATATGCAACTTGTTGACCAACAATTAACCTGCAAGCAGCACTCCTGTCGATATTGTAACGGTTGGCGTGTGCGTATAAATGTCGCCAGTGTGATAACAAGGAATGGCCGACCCTCATCGATGCCAGCGTCACATCAGATGATCAGGATCAGCGATTTGAACACGGATAAAAATCGCTCACACCTCAGGAGCATAAACAAATAAATTAAAAAATAAGTGTCAGAATCAGCATACTGGTGAAACAAACTAACGTTTATAATAAAGTTTTATTTAACAAAGATAAATCAGATTTTGTTGTATATGCGTGTGCTATGTCGCGACACGTGAGAGAAAAATAAGTCATTTGAATGATTTACGAGATGTTCGTAGTTCTTGGAAATAAGGGTTAGATTTTTAGAATAATGTATAGCCATGACTTTATATACGTTTCTTAAATAAAGTCTAATAGAACGTGAGTAAAAACTGTATATTCTTTAAAAATGTTAATAAGCCAACGTAAGTAAATAAATTTAAAATGTTATCCGCGCATGTGTTAGCCTTTTATAAAGGAGCGGCTATTAAATAAATATGCTGGCCGTCATGGAACTCGGTCTCAACGCCCAAGGAATACCGAATAATCTACCACTGTAAACATTCCTGAGTACGATGAAAAGATTGTCAAATTCGGGTACTTTTGTCAAATACGAACCGTGCATTTTTAACATTGGTAGGAGTGTAGTGTGCTAAAATAAATAAACAACAACAACAACAACAAAACAAACTATTCTGTACTTTCATCTAAGAATTTCATAAACAAAAGATGGTGCTAGTGCTGCTGCCTGCAGTCTGCATTGCACTTCCGCGCTATTTTTTAAAATCGTATTTTCAAGTTTAATTAAAGTTTTATGATATGTTTTTTTTTTATTCAATTGTAAGGTTGAAGTATAGAATAGGTACAAAACACCCTGGCTTTTTAAATAATAACGTTATTATTTCAGCACGGATCAATAAGTGCACTACTAGTGCCCAAAAGATACCGTGAAAATTGAATTTATCCTGAAAATCCTATCTAAAAAAAATACCACGGTTCGTATTCTGCATAAGTATCCAAAATTCGAATAGCTGCACCTAAAGAAGGTTGGAGGTTATATCGGCCGAACCAAAAGGTTATGAAAATAACAAAAACGAAAATTATAGTCCAAATTATTAAAACAAAATACGATTTTTTTTTTCTTCCGTGTCTGGTTTGGTGATTTATTTTCATCGGTTTCGAAGGATTTTGTTTTGTTTTTCATTTCATTTTTTAATGACATTTTTGACAATATTTCCAATAAAATAGGAAGAAAGTTGATTTTCTACGTTTACAAATGCAATTGCTGTTTAAATAACAATCTAGAAACAGTTATAAAAGTTACATACCTCAAAAGACGTGGAAATCGTATCTTGTTACTTGATAAAAAAAACTCAAGTGAATTGACTTCGGACTTACACGCCCAATAACAACAACAACAATTCTCTCTCTCTCTCTCTCTCTCTCTCTCTCTCTCTCTCTCTCTCTCTCTCTCTGGGAGTGTATAATATGTCGTCAGTAGTTCTTCCTATCCTAAAAATGCAAGTTTATTTATTGTAAGCGACGATAACGATATACTTTCTCACCACCTGTCTGTTTTTCTTCCCCCCACCCTCCAATGTTTACACGGGATTTATAATCTATATTTAGATGATTATCGTGTTGCTCAATTTCCCAGATTTCGGTCTAATAGCCTTTAGTTTGGTTCCATTCCGTCTCAGAAGGAGAGTGGCCATCCTCCCAGGCATTGCTTCCCACCTGATCCATGTTATTTTTATAACCATCGAGAATGCCTCTTCTTAGGAAACAGGATTTTCTAGAAACTGACACCAAGTCTAATTTTGCTACAGTAGAAAGTTGGGTAACAGATGACTACTGTTGGCAGAGGCAACTTTAAGGAGCCCCCCCCCCCCCCAAGAACCCCATCCCGATTTTATTTTTATTATTTTTTTAATTATATACATGGCTACAAAAAGGTAGCATGTATAAAAACAATGCCAAAATAAATAAACAAAATATTGTGATTTCAAATCACTGATTTGAAGCGTAATCGACATTCTTCTATATAAGTTTCTAATATCGACTTGAAAGACGAAGTTTCATTGTAACATTTAAAACTTTATTTTCGTTTGCGTCACACGAAAAAAGATAAGAGAAAGGTTAAATGAATACTTCTATGAGTATGGAATAGTTATCTCCCTTCCACAGCGGGGAGATATGATGACAACGTTGGGCTAGTGGGATTTGGAAAGCCAACGTCCTAAAAGAGAGTACTCGGCTTACAAAAATGCCTGAACAGCCCTGCCGGCATTCCCCGATACAGACACTTCAAGCACTTAGTAATATTATGGCGGTTGCCATAGCTTTTAACGACGTTTGAAAAAGGGTCACCATTTCGGTTGGTCCCCTTTTTGGGGCACTTCCGAAATTTGAGAGAGAACCAGAGTGCTGAAAAAGAACGGTTGTGGAAAAGAAAACATCGGTTATAATTAAGTGCGACGAGACTTTAGGATTGATGATGTTTTTCCAAGATCTAGGGTTACAAAGAGGATGGTACATTTCTTCGATAAAAGTCTTTATCCAGGGAAACTGGTCAGCCACATGTTGACCCTTCTATCGTTTTCGCATGTCTGAGACAGATTTCTTCTTTGTATCTCCCTCCAACACAGTCCTCTATTCCGATTGGCTGAAACCTCTGGTGACGTTGAGAGAGAAAGGAAGGGAAAAGTAGAAGAGTAGGGAGAAAGACAGAAATAAGGGAAGCATACCATAGCAGCATTATAGTAGTAGTTCACTACAATATACTAACCCCTTTTCAAAAGGTGAGAAGGCAAAGCCTGGAATAATATACCTCCTAAAACTGCACAGGACTAAAAGTTTAGAGAGTCCATGCGGTGTTAAATAATTGTCCTGTTGGTAGGGAAGAGAAAAGAGTTTATATATGAAGAGTAAGATGAAAGTTCTGTTTGCAAGAAAAGGAAAAAGAGGCCATCTATGAGAATGTTTATCCGTGCGCAGATGTGGAAATCAGGTCATGTTCATGTGTATATGTAGGTGTATGTTTGTGTTACATTTTTTAGTCCATGTGTGTCAGCGGTTGCCATGTTTGATTTTTGGTTCTTCTTGTTGAAGCCAAAATCGAACCCAGGGCCCAAACAAAAATCTAAGGCTCTGTCTGCGCAATGTGATGATCTGTTGACAGTACTTGTCCCATGAGTAAGAAAGAGGAAGTAAACAGTGAAATTAACTGTTTTATAATCTCTTGTCACATGCTCAGCTCACCTGGAAGATGGCCTCTGATTGGACAAAATAAAAAGGAAGTTAAATGCTTTCACCAATCAGCATAGAGTTCAGAAATTAATCACAGATTTAAAATGATAACAAAAGGGCGAAATGAATTAATGGAAGTCTCACACAGGAGTTGTTAATTTGCTGTAGAGATGGAAATATAGAGAAATGCTGGTGTTGAAATGTTCAAACGTCCAACAGGGGCAAAGCATCTGCTGTTGCAGAACTGGAAAGTGAAATCTAAATGTTGAATGAGTTGAATATTTGTCGGGTTTAGTGCATAGGGTGAATGTAAAGGACCTATAGTCCATATAACTCGCAAATTTATATCTCTCCAGTGCATGATGAAAATACTTAATTGCTAAGTAATTAGCTAGAAGCAAACATCTTGTTGCTGAGGGTCATAAGGTGTGAAGGTGCTAATCGACCACACAACTAATAAAGTAGACACAAGGCAGGGACAGTGACGCAATAGCAAAGAAGAATGACAAACACACATGTTCATTTAAAGACGATAGTCTCTCGTGTTTTATTGTTTACCAAGAATAAAGTAAAATGTACAGAGGTAGATACAAGGACAGTCAGAGCAAGAACGGGCGTCTCATAAGGTTAAGATTCTTGTGTCTCTGAAGTAGGATGGCATGCCTCAGATTGATCCAAGTCGTATAGATAGGATTTGATTTTGGATGTCAGTGGGCAGTGGAGCAGACAGCTAGACAACAGTATGTATGGTGAGCTACGATGTTCACTCTTTCGCTGCCGGAAGTTCAAGTGCCCCAAAACATTTTCTGCGCATGCAGCTAGAGGCGCCTTTTTACTAAATTACTTTAAAAATTCAATGTTTTGATTTTCTGACCAATCAGAGAATTTTCCAAGCTGTCGGGAATTCGGTGTCTGTGGGAGCCGATGAGAATCTTTAAAAGAGCTCTGTATTTTCCAAAAAAAAAAAGTTAACAAAAATTCAGAGATAGTGTTGGAAGGCATATATCACTACTGTCTGCAGCTCAACTCTAACACGACAACACTTTGAACATAGCAGTCAGCTAATCAGACAATGTAGGCGAACACACAAACACAGAAACAGTAACTAACTTTTGCATTCCCCTTTTTATTATCGTATGCTCACTTGAAATTAAATTTATGAAAATAATTATTTTAAAACTTCTCACATTTTTCAATGAACCTTCCAGAGTGATTAATTCACTCTACTCAAAAACTTTCAGTGAAAATTATTTTATATAGTTGAATGAGGAAGTTTTCTTTACGATTTACAGACCCGTGGACTAATCACGGCTCTTGAATTATCAACTCAAACTTCCTCGAAATCTCAAACTAATTTCCCCCTTTTGTTCACTCATAAATGAACTATTATTTTCAATGAAAATATTTCCTAAAATGTGACTCTCTGTCTCGCTCTCTTTACTTCTTTTCCCCACAATAATAACATTAATTAATAATATATAAACTATAAAAAAAAAAAAACGGGATAGGCCAAATAGGCACTAGTATGAGTAGCTGAACATCAGTGGGCACTGAAGCAGTTAACTGGATATCAGTAGGCTACAGAAGCTGGTGACTGGAAGCGCTGGAGCTGCAAGAGTGATCTGGGGGTTACAGAGAGTAAACTGGAGGCTTCAGGAGTAAGCTGGAAGCTACAGGAGTATGTTGAAGTTGCTGGAAGTGAGCAGGAGATGAAATAAATTCAGGAACTGGAGTGGCAGGCTATGAGGGGGAAATCTCAGGAAGCAGTAGAGAGTGGAGTGTGCATCACATTCTGGTAGTTTGTGAATCACATAATTAGTTTGTTGAGTAGCCTTGAAAAGGGGTGTTTGAATACTGATGTTGCTGCCCTTGGTCACCATGGCGACTGGGAATGCCAACTTGATGAGAGTCAAGTCAGTGCAGGAGTGCTCCTAACTGTTGAGTCAAAATTACCTTTTTTGCTGTGAAAGCACTTCTTTCATTGAGAGCTGTTCATGCTACAGTCAACTGGCTTGATAAACAAATGAATGACAATAATTAATTTCAGATGGGGTACTTACAGAAAAAGGGTTGTGCCGTTTATTGCCTGTATATATTTTATTGTTCATCTCAAAATATAAAGTCTTTTTTGTTTTGTTGCGAAAAATCAGGTTTTCTTTGTTGCTGAAAAAAAGGTGTTGCTATTTTTAGCACACGTGGTTATGACATATTTCCGGGAGTCTCAGGTCTCAGCCAGTGGTGCATTTTTGTTTACAAACACGAGAGTGGTTACCTGGCACACCGCAACAATCTAAAGTACTATATCATGTGTTGGCATTAATTGATGAGAAAAGTAAGATAATGTTTCAATTTGCTGCTGGTGATTGTTGAGCATCATTCATTTCATATGGATTAAATAATTCTATTATTGGCATTTGTTTCCCTGATATCTTTCTAGTTAGAATTATTTCTAGAAAGACATTGGGTAGTTATGGGAGAGATCTTTCTTGGTTGCCATGCAAGCAACCTCATGGATGTTATTTAGTGGGAGAAGTGTTGGTCATTGTTCAGTACACGATTAGAAATTTACCGAAATCACAAGTTCCTTTTTTTTTTGCAACTCTATACATTTTCTGATCACTTTAGTATAGTATGCTTTCACTGTGGCTATTTCACTCATAAAGTTATTTTTAGCTTTCATAAAATTTGCCTATTTGTACTTCACTCGTGGCGGACGAATCGTCAGAATGCATGTTGCCTTTGTGCAATGGCAGTTGCACGCATTGAAGTTAATCATTGGGGAGAGTGGAGATTGCTATAATACTGACATGTGGGAACATGAGCTTCAGTGCCCGCTTTGCACCATTCGGTTGTCTCATTGGCACACTGTTCAGCAGGAAGAGAAAATATATTTTCTGATATGGGCATTTCTGATGTGTTTTATGATAGCTTCCCAGTCAGCCATTTTGAAGCATCTTGTCAGTTTGAGCAATGGTTCCTTAGCTTGGAGTCAAGACCTTGAGGTAATGTCAACCAATATAACAACGGGATCAGCATTCCTGAGTGGGCTATGGGAATTTTTCATACAATCCTGTCGTACTGTGGTAAAGAATAGATCTAGAAGTGAGGTTTGCTGGTCTTCACGACCTGGGAAATGGGTCGAGTATGTGACTGCTGGTGTTAGTGAATTCAATACAGAGAAACTATATGTTGCTTACAGCTGCATTAGTGTAGTTTGAAAAACGAAGCCAACTACTGTGGTAGACATTAAAATCTCTAAATACATGTACTTGGACGTTAGTATGTAAGGGGAGTGCTGCATCTATAGTGTCAAAGACATAATTGATGAGGTACAGTCCTCATCAGAGGGATAACGGTATAGAAAATATTAGTAACTAATGCAGTATTATAAGGCTAGCCTAAGGCACATGAAAGCCTAGTCATCTGATTCTAGACTGTACTTTCTAGTTAAGCAGGGCACTCACAAGTGCAAAATACGCATAAAAATAAAAATAAACAAGGGTCAAACCAATCAAAGACAGTTCTTCTTTCCAATAGTTTGAAACATTTACAATTTTGGATTATTTGGTGTGACTCCTATTTATTTTTGGTTTTCATGCATATTTTGCACTGAGGAGTGCCCAACTGGATGATAAAAGCATATGTAGAGAATTACTAAATTTTATTTTATTTTATACTCAAACACGTCTATCATTCAATTTTATCATTTGCCTAATTTTTACAGATAATTTACTTATTTATTTATTTGCGGACTATTAGCCTCATTTTCATAGTTATTGTTTCACTAAGTTTCGGCCAACTCATCCTCTGGCCTTCTTCAAGTGATTAACTGCAACAGGATAGGAATGTTAAGTTTTGTAACTGCATTCCCATGAATTACTGCCTTCATTAGTTGTTGTTGTTTCGCCACGTTTTAAGACAGGATTGGTTGGCCGAATCGTGGTGAGACAACAACAATTTTGGAAGGCAGTAATTACTGGGGATACAGTTAAGAGACTCAGCATTCCTATCCTGTTGTGGTTAATCACCTGACGAAGGTCAGGGGATGAGTTTGCTGAAACGTGAACAACTATGAAGATGAGGGATTCCAATAAAACAACAACACCAATAATAATAATATTTTACTTTTGTTTTATTTTCAGTTTTAAAAAAAAGTGTACAAACTTTGTAAAATCAAATTTACAGAGTTATCACCCTTGAGTTTTATTGGATTATTATTTACTAGCTGGATCTGTGGAAATTCCACAGTCGACTAATTCATACGTAATATATTGATGTTGACATTTGGTTGATGTTCAGCATAAATGGAGACGCCATGATATTATTGTAGCTTTTTTGTTAAAACTGCAAAAGTATTTATCTAAGCTAGCAGGGACGCCCGACATAGCCCAGTCGTAAAATACACTTAAATATGATATTTTAATTCTTGCAGATTTCGTAAATATTATTACAGAGTTAATGTTCTATCGATTTTTATATATTATAAAGTTGCGATTTCAAAATAGAAAAATATATCCATTTGACTTGGGTGCATCAACCTGAATCGAAACTAAAACTTGAGTTCTTTCAGCTATAATCAAAACCGAAACCAAAACTTATGAAGAATTCTTGATAAAATTATTCATATATAAAAAAAAAAGAAGACTACTGGAGTGCCATCAGCTATTATCAAAGTCGAAACCAAAAACTTATGGAGAATTCTTGGTAAAATTATTTATAAAAAAATAAATTACTTTAGTACCATCAGCTATAATCGAAATTGAAACCAAAATTTATGAAGAAATCTTGGTAAAATTATTTATTTAAAAATTATTGACTTGAGTGTCATCAGCTATAATCGAAACCAAAACTTATGAAGAATTCATGATAAAATTATTTATTACAAAAAATGGAAGTCTATAACAATTAAACGACAGTCACTCAGATGTAAACATGACACACAAAATAAATAACACACATGCGCTATCCTATGAATATATAGATTAAATGTTTCACCTGAAAGTCGGGAGGTGACGGTGGTCCAATGATTAACAACATGGACTGATGACCTGTGTGTCCCAAGTTCGGATCCAGTTTGTTCCACAAAAATCACTTTCACATTGGATAGGCTTAGAAAAATATCGGGGAAACCAATGCCAGCAACAGAATCTTTGGATTCATATGATGATTATGACCGGTAAGTCGATGAATAAATTCTTATGTTTATTGGTTTGTTTGTTTTTATTAATTAAAAGGAAGATGTATCAGAATTTTGGGGGAATTTTTGACACCCCTAACAGAAAACTGCGAATAAAATATAAAAAAAAACTCGTAATTTCTCGTTTTAAAGTGGGTTGTTTATTTTCTTTATGGAATATACATTCAAAATAAGCTATTGAAGTTGTTTAAAAAATAATAGAAATATTATTTTTTATTTAAAAAAAACAATCAGTGTTTACAAAGTGCCGGCGCACCTTCATGCAGCTATTTTTTTTTTTTAACGTAATGAAATCAATTAAATTTTACGAGTTAAATATTTTTCAATTTTTAAACTTTAAAAATCTATCAAAATTTTTCTATTGGTTCAATTTTTACAATATTTTCAGGGTCAATGTAAAATTTGACGCTCTTTCCAATAAACCAAATATAATATTTTAAACAAACGTTTTTTTACCCCCCCCCATTTGGAAATGTCTATTAAAATTTAAATAATTAATTTACATACCAAAGTTTTATATACCACAAATTGAAGATAAAAGATCAATAAATAAAATATTCCAATTTAAAAAAAAAAAAAAAAAGAAGTATTTATTGGAAATTTACCTGTAAAGTCCAAAGTGTAAAACCTTTTTTTTTTTTAAAAACCATATTGATTTATTTTTTTTTTAAGTGGAAGCTTATGTTATGGTTGAATGTCAACTAAATATCGGACGCTTACAACAATTTTTTCTATTTCATTCAATGTTTTCTTTTTTTAGATATTAAAAAAAAATCCCTCGATAAAGAACTATTAAAATATATCAATCAAAAACTTGTGTATTTCATTAAGAGAATAAAAATATATAAAAATCGGTCGACTGGTTTTTTTATTTAATGGCAAAAACTTATAAGTGAATGAGTTCGTTTTTTATCTACGGAGGCCCCAAAATACTAATTTTGGTTTACAGCATGCAATAGAAACATTAATTATGTCCCTTAGAAGTCACCGGAAGATAAACGTGAAGAACATCAGATATTTGTCTCCCTTTATTTGAACAGTGAAAAAAATCTGAGTTCGCGTTTTTTTTTTAATCCTTGTTTAAAAAAAGTATTTTATTTAAAAAGGACATGGAATACAAGTATAAATAGGGAAAAAAATTTTAACAATGAACAATGGAAGTACTCATTGAATAGTATTTTTTATAGGTAAGTGATTTCTTGGAATTTATATATATTTTTTATAATCGAAGTAAGTAAAATTTCGTTGATTTTCTTTAAAATCTTTTTTTAAAAAACGATTAAAAAAAAAACAATATTGCATAATTTGCTATTAAACCTGTTATTTTTTAAAATTTTGATCTTTGCTCCTTTAATTAAAAAGAAAATTAGGGTTTGAATGACATTTTTCAAGAAGTTATAAGCTTCGAAAGACAGTAAGTCTAAATATTCCAGTGTTTACCGCGATTTTTTACTGACGATTTCTGACGCACCGTCTCTCAGTAAACATTTTCACAAAAAAAAAAAGTAACTAAAATTAAAATTATTTTACTCCGATTTCAGGAAAGATTACTTTAAATCTATAAATCTTATAACTTATTTTAATTAAATTCTTAAATAATTTAAGTTAAAAATGTATGTTAAAACAAATTAATTCCTATGGCAGTCGCATAAATTATTTCGAATGAAATTGGTTTCAGTACAAACTACAACTCCCGGTGCTTAATTACAATTACACTTTATTAAATAAATAAATTTAAAAAAAAAAAAAAAAATTATGAAGTACGTACTTGCCACAATGAAAATGTTATGTTCCAAAAATCACGTAAATCGATCCAGTTCTTTTTTTTTTTTTTTAATTTAAAAATATGAAAATTTACGATCTTTAGTGATTTTGGCAGTCATAGCCGTAACCGTCGTATATTTACGTCGTCAACTTCGGTCTTGAATTTTAAACACAGCGGCTGACCTCTACGATCTCTTTGGTCATTAAATTTGATTTTCTCTCTAAAAAAAAAAAAAAAAAAAAAAAATTAATCAATTTACGTGTATTTTGGGAATATGACATATTCGTTCCGTGACGGGTACGCGCATCACAACTATTTTTCTGTATTTTCTGTATAGTTTTTTTTTTTTTTCTTCAATTACTATTAAGTCGAATTTCAAACTCCCAAACAACTTTCTTTTGTTTTGCTAAATATTTTATTTTTAAAATAATAATGATGATGATGATGATGATGATGCCAGGGGCTGTTTTGTAATTTGTCAACGTGCAGAGGGAGACAACTGACGTTTTTTAAGAGATTCATTCATTTTCTTGATAATTTAGGACGCGATATTTTTTTAATCAAAACATTAAAAAAAAAAAAAAAAAAGCAAAGAAAGCGGCGACGAATTTTGGCGCTTTTTTATACAAGGTCATTGATCTGCGGGAGACAACTCTATTTTACTAAGAGATTCGTTCATTTTTTTCATCCCATAATTTAGGATGCCAAAGCAACGATATTTTTATTAAATCAAAACATCAAAAAAAAAAAAAAAAAAAGAAATCTTCGACGGTTATTTTTTAATGTAACAAAGTTATATATATATATAACACGGAAATTACATAATTGTCGATGCAATAATTTATTTCAACCTTATGGTATTTTCAAGCATCTAAACTAGACAATTACATTTTTGATACTGAAATAAAGAAAGAAAATTTATTTCAGTATCAAAAATGTAATTGTCTAGTTTAGATGCTTGAAAATACCATAAGGTTGAAATAAATTATTGCATCGACAATTATGTAATTTCCGTGTTATATTTTTATGTTATTGCTCTGTTTACCACATTGAGCTCTCATACTCGGATTTCCTCCTGGAATTATTCCATTATAACACTATATATATATATATATATATATATATATATATATATATATATATATATATATATATATGTGTGTATAATTTGAGGTTGCTTTTTTCATAGGTAAGTTAACCAGTGAAATATAACGAGGTTAATACATGAGTGCTCAATACGGAAGTAGAGCAAGTTACACTTTCAATTTGTTTTTACATAAGCAGTAATTTGTTGCTACACAGTCATGAGCATGTTTCGGTCTTCTAGTATTTAGTAACTAGAGACCTCATCAGGCAACAACGCTTATATTCAAAAGCGGAATTCATAATGAAATACGAAAATCAACTTCCCGCAAAAGATTTTCATATTTCATTATGAATAATATTATTATTAATAATATAAAACGTAGTCCTTAGGCGACTAATTTTTTTTTAATTATTGTTCAAGATTATATAAAAGATTATGTTACACCGAAAATTTCACATTCATGCGAGCAAGGAAATTATCAAAATCGCGCATATAAAAATTATGCGAAATTTGCAATTTAAAAAAAAGAGTAGAAATATTTTTGCTATTATAATTTTTGTGTGTGAAAATATTAAATAAACAATGCTTAATTCAATGATAATATCGGTAGTTCGAGAAATTAATTTTTCTTCGAGTTAAATCGAATTCATTAATACGGACTTTAGGGGCTTTTTTCGTAATATTCCTGTAAAAATTAAATATTCTTTTAAAAGTTACGATACATTATTTTCATAAAAAAGGCAAAAATAAATTCATTTTTTTTTTTTTTTTACTACAGAAAACCATAACTTTAGTAAAGGTATATTTGGGTTAAACAAAATAACACATTTCCACTAAGATTTAAATAAATAAATAAAAAATAATGGGTTCATTATATTCCGTGATCATTCTTTTATAAATACTGAAAATTTCATTAAAATTGGTTAATTTCCTGATCTTTGGTGAATTTTTATTTAAAGGGAGGGATCAAAATGTTTATATATTTTGAGCATCGGCATTTATTTCGCACGAACCTATATTAATATTATAAACTTTGTTACAGTAAAAAAAAAAAAAAAAGTCGCCTCAGCTTTTAAAGTTTCATCCTTTTTTATTAAAGAGTTTCATTCTTGGTATTTTTTTTTTAAGGTTAAAGACTAATTTCTTAATAACCTTACCATAACATTCACTTTAAAAACAAACAAAAAAAAAAGTTGCCGAACTTCTTTTTTAAATGTTTTCATCTAATGGTTCGTTGGTTTTCTCTTAATCGTCACATAAAGACTACATTTTGTATTATTAATATTATCAACTTTGTTACATTAAAAAATAACCGTCGAAGCTTTCTTTTTTTTTTCTTTTTCCTTGGGGGGGGGTGGATTCTATAAAATATCGCTCTTTTTAGCGTCCTAAATTATGAGATGAAAAAATGAACGAACCTTTTAGTAAAACTGAGTTGTCTCCCTCACATCAATGACCTTCTATAAAAAAGCGCCCGTTTTTTTTTTTAATGTAACAAAGTTGATAACAAGAATACAAAATGTAGTCTTTACGCGACTATTAAGAGAAAACCAACGCACCCACGATATTTTCATTAAAAAAAAAAAAAAAAAAAGAAGTTCAGTAACTTTTTTTTTCCTTAATTAAAAGTAAATCTTATGGTAAGGTTTTTAAGAAATTAGCCTCTAACAAACAAATACCAAGAATGTAACTCTTTAATAAAATAAGAATTAAACTAAAAAAAAAAAAAAAAAAAAAAAAGCCGCTGCCTTTTTTATACATTTTTATCTTTGTTTTATTAAAAAAAAATTGTTTGAAAAAAAAAAAAATTTTTTTCTATCGTCGCATTTAATCTCTTAGGTAAATTTATAGTTTATCGACCCCTCGGCATTCACCTTTAATTTGTCGACTTTCGCAGGTTTCGGGTATACTAAGAACGAATATCGCATTTATTTTTTTGCGCAAACAAGTAGTTATCCGTATTTGAAGACATTCAGTATCCAACATAATCACTATCGTTTTTACTGGCGGCCATTTTGGTTTCCAATAACGAAAAAAGGCCAAATATGCCACATGTAAATGGAACACCACGACCGGCGTTGGCGCAAAGAAAAAAAAAAAAAAAAGGTAAGGTTTATTGGACGTGGGGAGGGAGTAAATTCCAAGAAATCTTTAAGGAAAGAACGTAAAAACAAGACCACAAATTAAAAACAGTATCTATATATTAATATGATAGCGTGTGTGTTTTCTGTGTCACGCTTACATTCTGGTCGTTTAATTGTTATGTACTTCCGTTTCGTGTCCTAAATAACTTTACCAAGAAGTCGTCATAAGTTTTGGTTTCGGTTTAGATTATAGCTGATGGCACTTGAGTCATGATTTATATATATATATATATATAATTTTATCAAGAATTCTTCATAAGTTTTGGTCTCGGTTTCGATTATAACTGATGGCACTCTAGTAATCTATTTTTACTAAATTAAATGACTTGAATTCCTTCAGCCATAATCGAAACCAAAACCAAAACTTCTGAATAATTCTTGATAAAAATTATTTATTAAAAAATAGATTACTGGAGTTCATTGTTTTGATTTTAAAAAATATCGCGTCCTAAATTATGAGAGGAAAAAAAATGAACGAATCTCTTAGTAAACGAGAGTTGTCTCCCTTTACAAAGTGACAAATTGTAAAACAGCGCTATATTAAATACATTAGTCATCTATTACAGCAAGGTCACTGGATTAGATGGTGAAAAAATTCATTGCAGATGCGTAAAAGTTCGGAATAGATTGCAAGGGAGATAAATATAAAATTATAATTCTGACAAGGGAGGTAATCTCTTTATTTTAAATTAGCCGATTTTTCGGTATTATCATTTTTTGTAATTTTGGAATATTTTACTTATTTCGACATGACATTTAAGAATATACAATATGTTTTAATTGAAACGGGATATTTCGATTTTTATTCTTCTGCAAAACACCATCATATATATTTATTGGTTACTTCGGAATTTTAACCTAGTGTTCTAAGGGAGATAACTCTATTATACTAATAATTGCAAGAAATAATGATTTTTTTTTTCAACATTTAATGTAACAAAGTTTAAAGCACAATAATAAGAAAAAATGTAAAATGCGACGATATTGTAATTTTTCTTAAACAAAACATAAGTAGCTGCAAACAATTTTTTTTACAATTACTCTTTTACTTTTTTTATTTTTTCAGTTACTTTAGTAAAATAGAGTTACCTCTCTTAGAACACAGGCTAAGATCAAAGTGTAGTATCTGTTCTGATACTACACTTCACATTTTCTGTCCTCGGTCAATGGAGGAGAAATCCTTCATGATCGTCACAATTTTTGTTTTTGTTTCTATCCAAAGTGCCCCTTTTTAGGTAGCTGGATTTTCCCCACATTAAAAACCGACCTTGTGTCTAACTCTGCTCTTGTGATGATGCAGGTAAATAGGAACCATATATATATAGAGAGAAAGATAAATATATATATATATAATATAACAACAATACATGTATTTATTTAAGTGATCTACACTGGTCGGTGTAGGTTGCCAAATTTAAAACACTGTTATAGTGAAAGAATTAATAAAGTTCAGCTGCCAAAAGTATTTTCTTAGAATTGTATATCTTTAAGTGAAGGTTGCCTTATTCTGCTGTTCTGTAAACAGAATGAGGAGGAAATACATCTTTCCTCGTTGGTGTCTGTAAGTTCTCTCTGACTGTTGCTGTAATCCTTGAAATGTCTCAGTTGAAATTAATACGCCAAGAGTCTGATTAGTCTTTGTGTGACCCAATCACCTCACAAGGGCTGCTCTCGAAGAGAGGAAAGAGATGTCAGTGTTTATAAATGTTACAGATTGATCGCCCTTTTCAATTTACTAGGTGAAAATAATGAAACAAATTTTAAAATACAAAGTTGATAGTTTCAGAAATTCACAACTATATAGGTTGGTCGAAAATAAATTTTAATACATTTGATAAAAAGTTATTTATCTATTTTTTCTTCTTTTATTAAGCCATGATCCTAAAACCTTAGAAATAGACAGAGGCTACTAAGCTAATTAGGGAATGCATAAAACTTACGAACAGTTAAACATCACAGAACCAAATAGTCAGCCGTGGTTCTCTCCAGAATGTGCTGCTGCCATTGCGCACAGAAATCACTTTTTCCATTGCTTCCAACATAATAGATGTACTGAGACTAAAGCCACTTTCAGGACTGCCAACAACTGCTGTAAAAAAGTAATAAAGAACGCAAGAGAGTTGTATGCTTAGTCTGTTAAGTCCAAAGTAGCTGAGCAGCATCTTAGTTCCCACCAGTTTTGGCAAATAGCAAACAGAATCCTGAACAGAAGCGTGTGCTCTATTCCAACTATCAGAAATGGACCTGAGGTAATCTCGTCAGCATCAGACAAAGCCAAACTCTTTGCCAAGAACTTTGCAGCTAATTCTACCCTTTGCGACCAATGCCACCAACCCCCAATATTTCCTCCTGTATGAGAAAACATGTTATGTGATATACAAATATCTGTACGTGATGCTGCCAAGCTAATCAAAAACCTTGATTCCAGTAAAGCAACCGGCCTTGATGGTATTCCAATTATAGTACTCAAAAAACTTCAACCAGAACCTAGCGCCCATACTTACAAAACTGTTTAAACGTTGTCTTAAGTAGAATTGCTTCTCAGCACCTTGGAAAATCTCATCAGTATGTCCTGTATTTAAGAATTCAGGTGATCGCTCATCTCCCTCTCAGTACAGGCCAATAAGTCTCCTGTGCATCATGAGTAAGTTGCTGGAATCTGTGTTAAATAACGAAGTAATCAACCATCTCAGCAAAATAACCTTCTTAGTGACACACGATATGATTTCCGTTCTGCTAGATTTACAGCAGATGTGCTTACAGTTATATCCCATAGGATTAGCGAATCTATCGACAGAGGTTACCTTTCTAGGGCAATTGCTCTTGACATATCAAAGGCCTTTGATAGAGTATGGCATAAAGGTTTACTTTACAAGATCTCCAGCTATGGTATAGCTGGAAATGTCTTCTCGATTATTAAATTATTTCTCTCTGATAGGTTCATAAGGGCAGTAGTTAATGGGCAGAAATCAGAAGCTCATAGTATTAATGCTGGAGTTCCTTAGGGGTCCATCCTGGGCCCAACTCTATCCTGATCTACATTAACGATCTTCCAAATCACATCCTTATATCGTTCATAGACATTTATGCTGATGACACTACTATCTATGGTAGCACATCTAAGACTGTAAATGACCAAGTTCTCTCCGATTCTCTCTCTTCTGATCTTGAGCAAGTGGTACAATGGGGAAAGAGGTGGCTTGTTACTTTTAATGCATCCAAAACCAAACTTCTATCTTTACATCATCAACGCTCTGATCCCCATCTGGCATCAATTGAAATGAATGGCTCTCATCTTGGGGAGGCCTCATGTTTTGACAAGCTTCTGGGCTTGACGTTTACTCCTGATCTGAAATGGAACACATACATTAAATCCGTTGCCAAGGCTGCTGGAAAAATGGTGGGATCCTTCTATCGATCCAGTAGATATCTCACTGCTGATGCAATTCCCTATCTATAGAAGAGCCAGGTACGTCCAAGAATGGAGTACTGTTGCCACATCTGGGTAGGATCTGCTAGAAAGGACTTGTCCTGCCTTGATAGAGTTCAAAATAGACTTTGTAGCCTTTTCTCTTCCCTGCAACCTCTTTCTCACAGAAGAGATGTTGGGAGTTTGTCTCTGCTTTATTTTCATGGCAAGTGCTTAACTGAGCTCCAATTTATAGTGCCCCATCGCCAAACTTTCACAAGAAACCCGTCTAGCAGAAAACACTATCAATAATTCCCCCCACTCATTATCTGTGCCTAAACCTAAACGTAGATTCCATAAACAAAGCTCCTTTCTTAGAACTGCACGCCTATGGAATTGTCTTCCGTTTTCCTACTTTCCAGCTGACTACAACATGGTTGTCTTCAAGGTTAACATAAACAAGTTTTTGATGAGCCGTTCCATATAAGTTAACAAATTTACCGAAATTCCTTTACTATATTGTCCAATTGTCTACTGTACACTCTTTAACCCTTATCCTCTGGCCCTGTTGGTGGGGCATTAGAATACGCCGACTGCCCCCCTGCAGAGGGTAAAAGTCCCTCAATGGGGGGGTCCTGGATATGACCTTAAACTATATCCAGTGGTGAGGCCTCAGCTTGTGGGTTTTGGGGAGTGTGGAGCCACCCTTTAATTACCATTGCTCCCAGGTCCACTCTGACCCGGAGTGGTAGTACCTGTTAGGGGCCCAACTATGGGTTAAATAGAAACCGACGTGAAAACAACAAATATATTCGATTAAAAAAATTTTTCTTCAAAATATTTGGATTCGGCATTAAATAACCCGAAAAGGGTTGATATGCCGTAAAACAAAAACAACCAAAACAACCAACCTTATCCTCGAGTGGCCTCGATAAGTGGTGATACCTAAGAAAAAAAAAAACTCTGAAAATGTAACATGTTCATTCATACAATTCTGAGGCAGCACGTTCAGGACTGCAGAGCATAATGCAAAAGAAGATCGCTGGTACATCTCTGAGCAAACATCAGTGTTATTATGCAGAGGGTCTAATGTGAAAGTATATTGTTGCAAGTTTTCAGCCACAGCACAGGATGATTGCGATTGGACAAGAACCATGAAATAATCTGTAGGCAACAGATCCAACCGTCATATTCCACTAAGTAGACAGTAGCTCTAATCGAAGCATGTCATATACTCTAGAGGGGACAGAGTCACGACAGGGAATACATAGTATATATCTGATGGCACGATGCTGTAGATGCTCAAGAAAATCGGAGAACACCTTGCAAACTCCAGCAAACATTCGGGATCCATATTCCAAGTGAGGACGAATCATTGCCATGTAAAGCCTACTCAGCAAATGCCATTCCTGAGGAATTTGGTAACTCAGGATACGCAACAAGTAAAGCTCCCTATTAACTCTGTTAGATATACAAGCTGTCGTCAAACTAGAGATTGCTAGATATTATTGCTCTCATATTGACATTTTGAGAATGGCACAAATGTGTCTTGAAACCAAATCCCATGAAGAGGGACAAGAGAGAGGCATCTAAAGGACAATTGCACAACTGTCTTTGCTGGATTAAACAGTATGCCACAGTCCCTCGCCCATTCAGATGCAAAAACAAGCAATGAGTGCAGGTATACCGATGCTAAATAAAGGTCTGGGTTAGGGTCTGGGTGTGACACAGAAATTTGTTAGCTTGGAAACACAGTTAAATCATTGCAGTTAAAATGAAATGTTGCACTGCCCATTAATGTCAGCAGATGGTTGATGAAGGCAAAAATAACGCTGACACTTCTTTGCAGTGTTCCAACTGAGACATGAAGCTCATCCAACAATCAGACACCAATCAGACAGATAGTTGCAGATCCAAGAGAAGAGTTTGCCTCGGACGCCAAATGATGGTAATTTCTGCTGCAGGGCTGAATGAGGAACGGTTCCAAATGTGTTGGTAAGATCTAAAAGCTGAAATTGCGCATTTCTTTGCCTCACATTCTGAAGCCAAGTGCTGATGAACACAGGCTGTTTGTTCCGTGACAGAGTATGATTTTAGAAAACTGAACTGAGACGGATGGATGAGATTATTTTCTATGAGATGTGAAGTAAGTGCTCCACGACCTTGCAGAGGTCAGAGAAATTGGATGATAACTTCGATCTATCACCTTTGCACTTGTAGACTGGAACCACGGTGGAGGATTTCCATAGAAGAGGCATGCAACCAGATTCAAACAACAGATAAAACAAATGAGCCATATACACTGATTGAGCAGAATATTGGGAATATTATCTGACCCCATAATCTTTCCAGTGTCACATTTAATCAGTTTCACAAAAACAATATCTGGTGTGAACCGAATATCAATAAGTAAAAAGGTGCACCTGTCGACGGTGGTGAAGCATCATGCACTATGCTCGAGGGAGTTGTACTCGTTAGTGTTGCTTTATCAAATGATGTGCTCGTGTAACTGTTCGTTCCTTTAATCCTAAGTAAGGGTGGCAATACGATATAATAATAATAAAAGTAGATAAATTATAAAGCTACCCCCCATGGAAATCAATTCTTTTGCATATTTTATCTATTTAGAAAACACAATCTTTATAAAAAATGAATCCGAAATCTAAATATACATTGTGTAATTGCACTATAAACCTGAGGACTTAAAAATGGTTTGGGAAGCAATTCTTCTTGAGGCAATGCTTAAACAGCTTTGTAAGTATGGAAGCTAGTTCTGGTTGAAACTTTTTCAGCACTGTAATTGAAATGCCGTCAGGGCCAGTTGCTTTACTGGAATCAAGTTTTTTGATTAACTTGGCAACATCATGCACAGACATTTGTATGTCACATAGCGTGTTTTCAGACGCAGGAGGAAATATGGGGTGTTGGCGGCCTTGATCACATAAGGAAGTATTAGCTGCAAAGTTCTTGGCAAAGAGTTTGGCTTTGTCTGATGCTAACGAGATTACCTTAGATCTATTGGTGATGGTTATGACAGAGCATACACTTCTGTTCAGGGCCCTGTTTGTTATTTGCCAAAACTGGTGTAAACCAAGCTGCTGCTCAGCTACTTTGGACTTAATGGACTGAGCATAAAACTTTCTCGCGTTCTTTATTACTCTTTTACAGTGGTTGCTGGCAGTTCTGAAAGCGGCTTTAATCTCAATATATCTATTATGTTTGAAGCAATGGAAAAAATGATTTCTGTGCGTAATGGCAGCAGCACATTCTGAAAAGAACCACTGCTGGCTGTTAGGTTTTTACTGGAATTTTTTGAAGAGTATGAAGCGGTCCATGCCTACAATTAACCATTCCATCGGGGCTGATACTGTAGAGGATGCATTCTTTTTAAACATGGAATGCAGAGATAGATCTAATATAAATGTACGGAAACTATCCCAGAGTATAGATATACTGTACGATGTAGAGGTAAGTCAGAAGACTTATTACATTTTGTTTTTATCTTAACTGAGACAACTGAGTGGTCAGAAGATCCCAGTGGAGACAAAACGGAGGATGAACATAGCTGAGGGCAAGTTGTGAGAAAAAGTTCTAGGAGACTTGCATAGTGACAGGCAGTGTTAAGCACACGGGTGTGTTCGTGAACAATCTGAGTTAGGTCATAAGCGATGGAGAAATCGTGACAGAACCTCCCCTCATCATCTGTCTTGTTTGAGTGGGTTAACTATTTCACACTGTGAACATTGAAATCTCCACAGACGTGAATATTAGCTGAAAGATGAGCAGACAGGATGTAGTCAATTTTCTTAGATATGCTCTTAAAGATAGTAACTCCACTGTTGTGGGAGCGATAGAGGGCAAATATAAACAGTGGTATGAGCAAGTGCAACCTGGAAACACATATAGGGTAATTTAGGGTCTTCTCTGGAGATGTTCCTACCACATGGAAAGCCATCTCTTATGTAGGCATATATTCCATGCCCATGTCGATTTTGGGGGTCAGATTTGGATGTTAAGTTGGAGTATCTTTTAATTACAAACTCATATAGGGAAATAGTCCATCCAATGCTAGTTTTGCTTAGGAATAATAGGTCTGGTTTGGTCTCCTGTAATTGGTTTTCAACCTCTGGAAGGTTGAAATGTAGACCCCTGATGTTGGAGAAGGAGACATAGTAGTGGGGGGGGGGTCTAAGTTGGAAGTTGGAGTTCTGGATTTAATCGTGTATTTTTTCTGGAGACCTTTCATGATGGAGCTTTGGGATTTGTCGTCAACAGACTTTGTTAGAGCAGGGCAGAGAGGGAAAGTAAGGGAGAAAAAGAAGCAAAGAAATATTTTTTTATGTAGCCCATGATAAGATAAAGCCGTAACAATTACCCACTAATATGGCATCGAGAAGCCCCACCAGAATTCATTCACCAAATAGCAATACAGCAACCCCAGTACTTTTCACCTGCTGATAGGACAGCCTCGTTAATGGTTAATCCAAGCTTCAGATCCATGACTATCAGACAGATAACGTCAGCCTAGTTAAAAGGTTTTCTTCAGCACCCTTATGGTTGACATGGCTACAAAGATGGACATAGAAACAGAAAATTTTCGGCATCTCAGGCGACTGCTCACACAAAAATACTGCCGACCTAGAATATAGCTTTTTCTTCCTCCTTTGTCAGAAAAATAACTCATTTTAAATAAGGATGAAGTCACATTAAATGAAGGCAAGGAGATTTTGGAATTTTCTTTCGGGTTTAAATTAATTTTTGCTGATGGGTCGTTATTTTGTATTGTTTGGATTATTCAGACTACTGTTCTCATCTTGAACATTATTTACACTACGCTTCGGCCGATGTAACCTCCAACTTTCTTCCTCTTTTGTCAAACACTGGAAACTGTCTCTCAAACTCGAGAATCTGCATGGAATTTCGAACAGAAGCCTTTATTTAATTTACAGAGATATCTTGCTCTCATTTCGTCAGCCATGACCAGGTAGAAGTCTTAAGTAATTTACAATTGTATTCTTCATTTCACTCACATTGAGGACTGAACCTTCAAACTTAGAAGAGTGTCACTTACAAATGAATTTTATCGAGTACTTTATCCATTATGCCACAAATACTTGTGGATAAATAAAGGATTCTATTTGAAATTCCATGCAGAATTCACAGTTCAACAGAAAGATTCCCGAGTTTGATATAATATACCTGAAAAAGGTCATAGGTTACATCGGCCGAAATGTTGTGTTAATAACACTCAAGATAACAGTAGTCCAAATAATCTCTATATTAATAGGATAGCGTGTGTGTTATTTATTTTGTGTGTCACACTTACATCCGAGTGACTGTCGTTTAATTATGGACTTCCATTTCTTGTAAAAAATAATTTTACCAAGAATTCCTCATAAGTTTTGGTTTAGGTTTCGAATATAGCTGATTGCACTCCAGTAATCTATTCTTTTATAAATAATCTTATTAAGAATTTTTCATAAATTTTGGTTTCAATTTCGATTTTAGTTGAAGGAAGTCAAGTTATATATATATATATATATATATATATATATATACACACATATATTTTTCCATAAGTTTTGGTTTCGGTTTCAATTCAAGCTGATGCACCCAAGTCATATGGATATATTTTTGAAATCACAACTTTATAATATACTAGCGGGGGTGCTCAGCGTTGCCCGGGGTTTTGGAGGTGTGTGTGTGTGTGTGTAAGGGGGGGGGGTAAAGTAAAGAATAATCGAAGTAATAAGCCTGTTTAAATAATCACAAAAAAAACGATGTTAAACTTCTTCAAAAAATCGCCCCCCTCCCCTCAAAAAACAGCGAACAAACTTCAAACCTGTTTAAGAAAGAAATCGGAAAAACAAAAAGCAAAAATAAAGGTAAAAGATGATGAACGTGTTTGGAAAAACAAAAACACAGTGAAAAGCGAAAAAAAAAAAAAAAGAAAATCGCATAAATAACCCTTCGATTCAGTTAAGTCCATGGTGCGTTTTACCCAGTAGAAAGCATAGAAAGAAAAGGAACGTTAAAATTACATTCCAGTTTTTTTAATCAACTACAAAACGAAATAAAAAGGAAATGATGTTTTAAATGTTAATCTTATAAAAAAGGAAATGGAAAGAATCTTCTTTTTTTTTTTTTTTAGTGTAAAAATGTTGGGGAAAAATGGTAATTAAGCAACATAAAAGTAAACATGGGATAAGAATTAATGTTTGTGGGAATGTCGCTATCGGTTAATTCTGTGGTGCATTTCACCCAATAGGAAGCATAGAACGGAAAGGCATGGTAAAATTTAATTCCAGATATTTTAAGCAACTACGAATTAGAGAGAGAAGATTTTTCTACTTCCATTGATTATAACCGATTTTGGCAGTGAACTCTCAGCAGAAAAAATATAGGAATCTACGATTATCTAGGAAGTGGAGAGGTAATATGCCTATAACACACCTCAGGTATTGTGCTGCATTTTGTGCATATTACATTTGCATGAAATGTCTTGATTTTTAATCCTATTAAGGTCAAAATCAGAGGGGGAAAATGAGTTCATTTTATATATAGAGAGAAGATAAAAATCAAAAGAACATTAACTAATAATAATATATACGAAATCTGCAAGAATTAAAATATCATATTTAAGCATACTTTATGACTGGGCTATGCCGGGTGTCCCTGCTAGCCTACATAAATACTTTTTAACAAAAGAGCTACAATAATATCAGGGCATCTCCATTTACACTGAACATCCATAGAAAGCCAACATCAATATATTGCATATGAATGAGTCCACAGGTCCTACTAGTCCAAATAATACAAATTATCAATCCTCATCAATTCAGATAGTTATTTTGTTAATGGGATAAAAAGGTGAAATAAATAAATAATGAACTTCAAAATTGTAAAAGATTTTTTTTTAAATTATTGTATAGATATTGTAGTAATAAGATTAAAATTTTGTAAGAAAAAAATTGACTTGGAGCAGATCGAAAGCAATGCATGACGAAATGGTATTTTAAGGTTTTAAAGGGAGAAGTTAAACTGAAGTTGTTTCCCTTTTCTACATGACATGACAACGATCAACAAAAACAAGTTGCTTTGTTTGTCGGTGTTAATTTATTGAAATGATCATTTGGCATCAATTGAAATGAATGGCTCTCGTCTTGATGAGGCTTCTCATTGCACCTCATGTTTTGACAAGCTTCTGGGATTTATTCCTGATCTGAAATGGAACGCGTACATCAAATCCGTTGATAAGATTGCTAGAAAAATGGTGGAATCCTTCTATTGATCTAGTAAATATCTACCTGCTGATGCAATTATCTACCTATATAAGAGCCAGGTACATCCAAGGATGGAGTACTGTTACCATATCTGGACAGGAGCTGCTAGAAATACTTATCCTGCCTTGACAGAGTTCAAAATAGACTTTGTAGCTAGTGGGGGATGCCTTTTTCTCTTCTCTGCAACCTCTTTTCCACAGAAGAGATGTTGCGAGCATGTCTCTGCTTTATCGTTATTTTCATGGCAAGTGCTCATCTGAGCTTCAATCTATGGTCCCCTCTCATCAAACATTCACAACAAACACCTGTCTAGCTGAAAACACTATCAATAATTTCCCCCACCCTTTATCTGTGTCTAAACCTAAACATAGATTCTATGAGCAAAGCTTCTTTCTTAGAACTGCACACCTGTGGAACTCTCTTCCGTTTGCCTGCTTTCCGGCTGACTAAAATATGGTCGTCTTCAAGTCCAATGTGAACAAGTTCTTGATGAGCCGTTCCCCTTAAGTAATCCAATTTACCAAATTTACACTTTTAATGATTACTATGATATTATCCCTTTGACTACTGTACACTCTTTAACTCTTATCAAGGCCCAGAAGCCACTCAAGGATAAGTAGTGATTCCTTTGAAAAAAAAAAAAAAATGAATAAAAGTTGGAGAAGTTTTCTTTCAGCATCAACAAGTACCAGGCAAGATAGTTATCATCATCATCCAAAATCCAGCTTCAATAAATTTTGTGTTGTCCTTTTTTTTTTTTTTGTTAACATTATCAAAATATAAATGAAGACAGATTCATCTGTTTATTTCCCAAAATTAATTGTTTACTCCATTAACCATCACATGATTACTTAACCTCTATTTATTATGTTCATCTTATATTTTGCAATGAGTTGAGACTCCATACATCCACTTCTCTTTCTGCTTTTTATAAAATCGGTTTTCGTTATCGTTTCAAACACTTTCTCACATCTAGGGCTACTCTATCTCTAAAAATCTAATATCAGACCGTGTGTGGAATATTGTTGTCATGTTTGAGCTAGTCTCAGTCTTTTCTATAAATGCTATATTATGTGATGTTCTTCAGAATTGTCTGAGCTATTCTCTGCTTCCTTTGTTCCAGCTCATTTGACTTGTTGGTCTTCATCAGTTCGCTGTTTTGATACTTCATTGTAATACAATTTCCTTTTCCAGGACTGCAAGCTTGTGGAACTCTCTCCCTGCTCACGGTTTTCCTCCTACATATAGCCTTAGTCTGTTCAAGACTAAGGTCAATAGGCGTCTCTTGACTGTGATAATCATTTCATTCTTGTTAGCTCTTTACATCAAGTGGCTTCATGCCTTGTCTGATGCAATTTCCATAAAAAATAATTAAGAAAAAAAAAAAAAAGGAAGATTTCATAAAGATAGTCATTGGAAGAATTAAAGGGAAGAATGTGAAACATTTAATGCACTCGCATAAATTGTGAAAAAAGAAAAATGAACATAATTTCATAATTTAAATAGCAGGATGAAATAAAAATAAATATGCGTTAACAACTAATATATTAGATGACTTCGATTGTTGAGCAAATAAAAATTTGTGGCTGGCCACACAAAAAATTAATGGCAATGTGGATGCAGAATTTTTTTTAATAATGTAAATGAGAAAAACTTGCGACACCAACATGGCTGACAATGAAATTGACAGGAATATTTTTTGCATAATAAAAGAAGTTTTGAACATCAGTTAATTAAACATTCGCGATAAGGTTTATTTTTAATTCATTTAAAAAAAGTAATACTGCCGCTGAAGCATAGGGAGCTACTGTGGTATGGACCCGATTTACAAGAAGAGCAACCTGGGTGGGGAATTGGGCTGTATATTCACATTACACTTAAATTTCTGCATGTTGGTATGGCTGGGGTAACAAGGAGCAAGGAAAGAAGCATTCCAAGGGAAGTGACTCTCTGAGTAGAAAATTTTCCAGGATCTCATGATTTCTACAGTGAAGAGGTGTGATTTAGCAGCAATTCAGGTAGGTATGTTACATAATCACTGTGTGCAGGCGTTCGTAATGTGCTTGTCCAGTCTATATGTTAATATGTACTTTCGTCTCTGACACAAAATATATACACACACTGATAGCGAAGTAAAAATCACAACACAGTTGATCTATAAAAATATATTGCTTTTATATCACACTGATAATCAGCTTTTCAGTGACAAGTTGTTATTCTCTGTATTTTGACATTTACTGAAAGGTGTGGGGGGTTGTGAGGTGGTGAAGAAATGGTGACATGCCGCAGCCTCACTCTCTCTGACCGACCAACTAACAAAATTGTGTCTTTTAAGCTCCACCCTAAAGTCCACGTCACTTTAAGTGACCTCTATGTCAAACTCTAGAGGTCAACCTATTTTTAAATTATTGTTTGTGTTCTAACACTCTTTTCTATTAAAACATCTTAACATAATTTTATCTGCCTTGCCCGACTAATATCTATCAGATTGGGGTATTTATAAGGTGTATATAAGTGCAGTCGGGTTAATTGAAGCACATTCCATGTGTAACATGGTGCATATGAGTACGTGGAAAAGTATCAGCAGCAGCAAAGGACAGCTGGCTTGCAGAGAGATTAGCACTAGTAGAAAAATGCACATATGCAAATTAGAAAGTATGTGCGAGAAGAGGAAAGAAAGAAGAAAAAATGCAAGACATGTTCGCGAGAGAACGAAAGACAATGTAGAAAGAAATGGACATGTGAAGCTGCAGGTGAGAATTGGCCGGCTGTGCCCAGCATGTGGTGGGAAGAAGGAGAAACGCAGTCAGGTTAAAATGGATATGTGGCAGCAAGAGACTTTTTCTTTTTAGGTGGTGCTGAAAATAGCTGCAATAAAACACTTGTTGAGAAAGTAAAAATGCTGACCCAGATTTTTGATTATTTGTAGGTTTTCTTTTTGTTTTTGTTTTTATTTTATTTATATTTTTTTTTATTTGTATTTGTTTTTTGTTTATTCGTTTTTGTATTTGTTTATTTGTATTTGTTTTTTTATTTTATCTGTATATTTGTTTTATTTTTGTTTATTTGTATTTGTTTTTTTTTTATTTGTTTTTGTTCATTTGTGACGTAGCGGCTACATTACACATGAAGTACTTATAAAACAAGCACAGAAATGCAATCTTGCAGTGATGCAACAAGGGATGGAGATTAGTTTTTTGTGCATCCTTAGAGAGACAGGAAATAGTGGTTGATGCACCAGATGTGGCAATACTCCATGTACAAGAAATGTTGATTTTGTAGAGATATATGAAAAGGCAGATAAGCACAAATGAAATGCAGTTTGGTTTTATTCCTATGCAAAGTACCACTGGTGCTACATTTATCCTGAAACAAATGAAAGAGAAATACCTTGATAAAAAAAAGGAAAGCTTTTGACAGAGTCCCAAAGAAGATTGGCCAGTGGGTTTTGCATAAACTAGAGAAAACAAGCTGCGCATGAATGGTCCTCCTCTGGTGCTGCATGTGAGATGACACCATAAAAAATAGTGAAGAAATGATGAAAGTGAGAAGTGAGAAAGGCCAACGTTGCCTTCACATTTTTGCTAAGTTTCAGAAAATAATCTAATGGATGGGGCAAAAGTTATGGGGTGAAAAGTGTCATTTTTTGCAATTTTGAGGCATTTATGACCCCTTTTGAGCTCTTGGGAACGCCGAATTCCAGTGTAAATGTATAACGGTGCAGTTTCAGGCCTTAACACATGTATATTTGAGTTGACCACCGTGAAAAAACCACTGTATAGTCAGACATATCAAGTTTTTGTTGAGAAATATGAAAAAAAGAGTCACAAAAAGGGGCTTTTTTAGCACTGAAAGTCCCTGGGGACGCAAACCAGAATTTTGCCAGGGTCACCCATACTGGATTTATATTAAGAACAATAGACTCCACATTTTGGCCAAGTTTCAGAAAAATCTAATCGACGGATCAAAAGTTATGGGGCAAAACGTGTCATTTTTGGCCATTTTGGAGCATTTTGACCTCTTTTGAGCCCCTGGGGACACAATGGGAATTTTTGCAAAAAAATTTTTTACTGTGCCCATCAATTTAATGAAACACAATTTGTGGCAAAATTGCAGGAAAAACTAATCCATGATTATTTGGCAATCGTCCGGACAAATAGATGCACGGATGCCACTGAAAACATAGTTCCTTCTCCGATAAATCGGGAGACCAAAAACAAGTGATTGGTGAAAGTTGTTCAAACAATGTACAGAAATTCTCAACATGTTAGAATTAATAGCACATTTAGTCACAGCTTTAATGTTAAAGTAGAATTCGGGATTCTGCTTTCCCAACTGCAATGATATGCAGAAGTTCAAGTGTAATGTTAACAAACATCTTTCTACTCATCTCCCTTCATAATGACCCTGCTAATTAAGTCCCTAATAGTAGCCCCCTGCTTCAAAGTGGCACTGTGCCTTGTTTCGAGTGAAAATTGAATAAAAAAAAAAAGTCCATTGCTTTTCATTTATGTTTTAGAAGCATTGTCCAGGGAGTCCTTTACTGCTGGTTCAAAAGAGATACTGTAGGCAAATGATTTAGTACTTGCTTGTTAAGCTAAAACTTTGAAGAAAGCTATGAAACGTAAAGGTGCGAGGGTGAATACTATCAAGACCAAAGCGATGACCAGTGGTTGTCGTGTTGGAAAGATTTCAAAAAAGAAAAAAACTTCCCTTACTCAGTTGGTGGAAAGAAAATCTGATGCAATTCAATTTTTTGTTGTACCTGTAAGCATCAGTGGAATTACAGGTATGTTGAGAGAGGATAACTAGTTTACGTGCACAAACTTCAAGACAATGGAGATAGATGAGAATTTAGATACGGACGAAATATATCTGGATGGCGAAGCTATTGAGGTTGACAAAAAGTTTTGTTATCTTGGTGATACAATTAGAGCACAAGATGGAGCAGGTGCTTGTGTGATTGCACGAATTAAGAGTGGATAGAGTAAGTTCAGAGAAATTCTGCCATTACTAACTAGCAGAGCGTTACCAGTGTCGACTAACTAAAAAGTCTATCAGGCATGTGTAAGTAGTGTTATGTATGAAAGTGAAAGCTGGTTAGGGAGGGTTGTGGACATGCGTTGCATGAAGAGAAGTGAGAAGAGAATAATACAATGGATGTGTAATGTGAGTGTTAAAGACAGCCAAAGGTCTGATGACCTCAGAAGAACATTAAATCTGGATGGAATAATGAGATATGTGCAGAACAGGAGACTTTGATATTATGGTCGCGTTAAAAGAATTGATGAGAATTAATGTAGAAAAGTCGAGGTAGAGGTTTCGACTAAGAAGGGAAACATGGGAAGAAGTAATGGCAATGGACTTAAAATAAAGAGAGATAAAATCCTGATTCGAGATCTGATCATTTGGAAGTCGATTTCTTAGAGCCATCCAATGTTGGAAATTTTCTGAGTTGTGTTTGGTAATTTAAATATTCGAGTTGATTGTAATTCATGCACAATTTACTTGAGAGTAATTATCTCAAATAAAAAAAAAAGAATTTTCAAGTGAAGGAACTCTTCTATACGGGAGGAAAATAATTTGCCTCACCTCTACTACTAAACAAACTTGTTTAACCAAAGGAACATCTTCCAGAACAACCGTTTTTGGGAACCCACACCAGAAACTAATTAAGTATCTTTTTGTTGGTTTGTCACTTCCCTTTATCCAAATTATTGATTGTTAAGACAAATCATTGTGTTTAATGTACACATCAGAGAGTAACCTTCAAATAAGGGCATATCTGAGAAAATATACCACATCCTGTCTGCACATCCCTCGGCTAACATCCACATCTGTGGTGACTTCAACGTCCATAACGTGGAATGGCTGACCCATTCAAATAAGACAGACGATGAGGGGAGATTTTGTCATGATTTTGCCATTGCATATGACCTCACTCAGATTGTTCGTGAACACACCCGTGTGTCCGATACACCCGGTCAATATGCAAGCCTCCTAGACCTTTTTCTCTCAACTTCCCCTGAGCTATGTTCATGTTCCGTTCATTCTCCTCTAGGATCCTCCGACCACTTCGTCATATCAGTTAAAATAAAAACGAAACGTAATAAGTCCCCAGACGTACCCCTCCACCATACTGTATACCGATACTCTATGGCTGACTGGGATAGCTTCCGTACATTTACCTCTGCACTCCATATTTAAAAAGGAAGTGTCCTCTATAGTATCAGATCTGACCGAATGGTTAATTGTAGGCATAGACCAATTCATACCATCTAAAAAATTCCAACAAAAACCTAACAGCCAGCCATGGTTCTCTCCAGAATGTGCTGCTGCTATAGCACACAGAAATCACTTTTTTCATAACTACCAACGTAATAGATGCACTGAGACTAAAGCTGCTTTCAGGACTGCCAGCAACCACTGTAAAAGAGTAATAAAAAATGCAAGAGAGCTATATGCCCAGTGTGTTAAATCCAAGGTAGCAGATCAGCAGCTTGGTTCCCACCAGTTTTGGCAAATAATAAATAGGATCCTGAACAGAAGTGTGCGTTCTATCCCAACCATTATAAATGGACCAGAGGTCATCTCGTCAGCATCAGACACGGCCAAACTATTTGCAAAGAACTTTGCAGCTAATTCTACCCTATGCGACGAAGGCTATCAACTCCCCATATTTCCTCCTATCACACAGAACACGCTAGGTAACATACAAATATCTGTGCATGAGGTCGCCAAGCTAATCAAGAACCTTGATTCCAGTAAAGCAATTGGCCCTGACGGCATCCCAATTATAGTGTCAAAAAAGCTTCAACCAGAACTTGCTTCTATACTTACGAAACTGTTTAAGCGCTGCCTTAAGGAGAAGTGCTTTCCGACTCCCTGGAAGACCTCATCAGTTTGCCCTGTATTTAAGAATTCAGTTGATAAGTCATCTCCCTTTCAGTACAGACCTATAAGTCTCCTGTGTGTTATGAGTAAGTTGTTGGAATCCATATTAAATAGAGAAATAGTCAACCACCTCAGCAGAAACAACCTTCTTAGTGACACACAATATGGTTTCCGCACTGTAAGATCTACCACAGATGTGCTGATGGTTATATCTCACAGGATTAGTGAATCTCTTGACAAAGGCTTCCTTTCTAGGGTAATTGCTCTTGACATATCAAAGGCCTTCGACAAGGTATGGCATAAGGGTCTACTTCACAAGATTTCCAGTTACAGTATAACAGGAAAGGTTTTCTCAATCATTAAATCATTTCTCTCCGATAGGCTCATAAGAGTAGTGGTCGATGGACAAAAATCAGAGGCCTGCAGTATTAATGCTGGAGTCCCTCAGGGGTCAATCCTGGGCCCAACTCTCTTCCTGATCTACATCAATGACCTCCCTAAACACATACTTAAATCATTCATTGACATCTATGCTGATGACACAACCATCTACGGCAACACATCAAAGGCTGTTAATGACAAAGTTCTCTCTGATTCTCTCTCCTCTGATCTCGAGCGCGTGGTTCAGTGGGGGAAGACGTGGCTGGTTACCTTTAATGCATCTAAAACCAAACTCCTATCCTTACATCATCAACGCTCTGATCCCCATCTGGCATCAATTGTGATGGATGGCTCTCATCTGGGAGAGGCCCCGTGTTTTGACAAGCTTCTGGGTTTGACCTTTACTCCTGATCTGAAATGGAACACGTACATTAAGTCTGTTGCCAAGGTCGCTGGAAAGATGGTGGGATCTTTCTACCACTCCAGAAGATATCTCACTACTGATGCAATTCTCTATCTATATAAAAGCCAAGTACGTCCAAGGATGGAATACTGTTGCCATATCTGGGCAGGAGCTGCTAAAAACAGCCTATCCTGCCTTGACAGAGTACAAAATAGACTTCATGGCTTAGTGGGATATGCCCTTTTCTCTACCCTGCGACCTCTCTCCCACAGAAGAGACGTTGCGAGCCTATCCTTGTTTTATCGTTATTTCCATGGCAGGTGCTCGTCTGAACTCCAATCTCTGGTCCCCCCTCGCCAATCTTTCACAAAAAACACCCGTCTAGCTGAATCCACTGAAAAATTTTCCCCACTCTTTATCTGTGCCTAAATCAAAACGTGGATTCCATGAACAAAGCTTCTTTCTTAGAACTGCACACCTGTGGAACTGTTCTGTCTGCCTGCTTCCCACCTGACTACAACCTGGATGTGTTCAAGTCCAACGTTAACAAATTCCGAATGAACCGCCCCTTAAGTAAACACTTCATCAAATCTCCACACTAACGTAATGTAGTTGCAATAACCCTTATTCCTGAGTGGCTTCCGGGCCTTGATAAGTGGTGATCATTGTGTAAAAAAAAAAAAATAAATAAAAATAATAATAATAATAATTTCTAACACCAATGCATATTAATTTGTAAGACAGATGTTAAATTTAATATGATGAAAATGATACTGGCATGTGCAAGAAGTTTTCTAATCTGGTAGAAGGAACCTATCTTCTTTACAACAGTCTTGGCAGCATCTTCTACTTGTACTTATTTCACTTCATATTGCCTGAAAATCTGAAACCGAGGAATTAAAACATTGGTCTGAGGAAGAATGCTACATTCATGAGAATCATGTTGTTGAAAATGAAACTTGGCATTAAATGCGATCATGTAGTTTTGGTTCCAGTTTACCACAAACTGGAGATCATTTTCCAAGGATTCCAGGATCTTGTGACATACTGTGAAAGGGTATAATTTAGTTGGGTGGGGTGGATTGGGAGTATTTTCGTTTAGGGGAATATAAGTGCAGCAAGTTCATTGACGCACATTCCGTAGAAGTACTTATAAAACAAGCACAGAAATGCAACTCGGCATTGATGTGACAGGGGATGGAGATTACAAGCCAGTGCAGGTCCTATTGGGTTAGACATTTTTGCACCTTAGGAGAGATGAGCTAGTGTTTCGTGCATCAGCCTAGATGTGGCAACAATACTTCCTGCACAGGATGTGTGGCATTCGATTTACTCTCATGTCAAGAATAGAATATGGTGATACTAGCAAAATATACCCATCTCAAACGTGATTGCATCAGCAAGGTCGTATATAAAGATTAGGAATGAAAAGAAAAAAAATTTATTGCTTGTAAGATTTCAGTAATATTACACTTAGTAAACTCATTTCTTAATAGCATTTATTTATTCATATAAATTTGAAGACAAATTTATATGAATAAATAAATTTATTTATTCATGTAAATTTGAAAAAAAAAAAAACTAAAAACATTATGTTTGTAAAATGTCCGAATAAGTGAAATGAATTATGCTCCATTAACATGTTTTCATATTTTTTCAATTCAAACTTGGTAGTTTAAATCACACTGAACTCTTTAACATATATCAGCCTGATAAGTACCATGCATCCAATTCAGATCTATCATGCTATACATATATATAAGCAGGGAGACCCGATGTTGCCCAGGATTGAATGAGGATCAATGAATGTTCTACACTTCCAATAATTTTATTGTCATTGAAATCACCCATTTTTCATTCAAATTGATTGACTGCCTGCTCTAACCAGTGACTCACCGCAGTGCAACGGGAGGAAGCTTCACATGCCTTCCTCACAGTGTCTTAGCCCACAATACATTGTAATCTACATTACACTGTAGAGAATCTACTATTGATTTTATAAAATAATTTTTATATAGTAGCTTGAATTAAAGTTTTAAAAGCAAAAACCAAGTATCATGGTTCAAATGTGCTGTAAACAGAAACATTCATTTCAGACGCACCTTTGTCTCATCAAAGAACCTACTGTTGATTTTATACACCAAGCCCTTTTGCTTGTGCAGAGAAAAAAACCGTCTCAAATTCACTTATGATGTTAGGCTGTATAAGGACGTTAACTTTGGTCAAAATTGGACTGTTGCTTTTTTTAATCATATTTTTTTCGATATTTATTGGAGGCATTCCAATACGAAACTTATCTAGGAACACTGAAGCACACAAAGTACATCTGTGTGAAATCTTAAATTCAGCCCAGCTGTTTTGGAGTTCATAGAGAACGAACTCACACAAAGTGCCTTTTATATATAAATAGAGATATGTGTAATGTTATAGCCGCTGCTGTCGAACACTATATAACTAAGTTTACTGTATATGTCCACCAATTTGACAAAATATAGAATGTAAATTCTCTTCTTTCTCGTGTTAATTGACGGTGACCTCAGGGTTGAATGAATACCAGACTGAAGAGATAAAGGTTACTTTGGAAATGTGCTCGAATCCTTCAATCGATAGTTGTTAATTCCTATATGGAAAATTGCGTTAGTATGAAACACTTAGTGTCTGAAGGTAAAAATAATATTTAAAATTAAAAGAAAAATGCTTCATACATAAGATAATATATATTATCTATATATATTGTTACAGTATTTGCATAGATAATTATTTTCAGTAATATAAAAATATATATGGCAAGTTAGCTACACGGAATGTTTATTTCATGTCAAGCCAACTGTAAGGAGTAAACATTTTTATCAGCAATTTAATTTATTTATTTATTTTTTTTTTTACATACAATTCCTACCATTTGAGGATTTTAGTATTTATCTACATTCACTCTTCCATTTCTTCCCATTGGTTACCAAAAGTTTGTAGTATGTTCATTTCTGCACTTATTCTAACAAATGGCCACATGAAATGAAACATAAATGTTATTATGTAGCTTCCCATTAGTATATATATATATATATATATATATATATATTCTTCTTCTTGCTCGTCCGTCGAAGTCGACGATGACCAAGGTATCAATCAGTTCGGCGTCAGGGGTTTGTGGGTCCTGAGATGGCTGATGAGGCCAATCCGTGCTCGGCAGACTCTTCCACACTCTGGACACGTGAAGGCGGTATCGGCAGGCTGTGAACTGGCAGCTCTCTCCTTCCTCCTCTTGCGCTTCTGCTGGTCGTGTGTCATGTGTTGATTCTCTGCCCTGTCGGCTCCTAGGCTGATGACGCAACGCCAGGCCGAACGTTTAGCAGCGCGACTCTCCCAAAACTGGGGGCTGATGTCAAAGTCTTTTAGGGACGTTCTCAGACAGTCTTTATATCGTTTCTTTTGGCCCCCTGCATTCCGCTTTCCCTGGCTGAGTTCCCCATAGAAAAGTTGTTTGGGAATTCGGCTGTCGTGCATGCGATAGACATGGCCTGCCCACCGGAGCTGGGTTTTGCGGATTATGGTGGTGATGGTATGGAGCCCCGCGCACTTCAAGACTTCTGTGTCAGGAATTCTGTCTTGCCAGCGGATCTTGAGAAGATTATGGAGGCATCTGAGGTGGAAGCCATTCAACTGTTTTTCATGTCTTTTATATGGCGTCCAAGTTTCACATGCGTAGAGTAGGGTTGTCAGGACGACCGCTCAGTATACTTTCAGTTTGGTTGCGAGTGTAATGCCTCTCCTCTTCCACACATTGTCTCTAAGTCTTCCAAATGCACTGCTCGCTGTGGAGATCCTATGGTTAACCTCAATGTCAATGTTGGCGGTGCGGGAGAGGGTGCTGCCAAGGTAGGTGAATAGCATGGATCTTCTGCCCTTTGACAGTGATGCCGGGTTCATGGTATGCATCTCCTGGGGCGGGTTGGTACATAACTTCTGTCTTCTTTGTACTGATGGTGAGACCAAAGTTGTCACAACTGGTGAAAAATCCATCCATTTGACGTTGCATCTCTATCTCATTTGGGGCATTAAGGGCACAGTCATCGGCAAAGAGAAGGTCTCTGATGATGGTTTCTCTTACTTTCGTGACTGCCTGCATTCGCCTGATGTTAAACAATTCCCCGTCACATCTGTACTTGATTGCAATGCCAGAGTGACTGTCTTTGAAAGCGTCCTGGAGCATGGCAGAGAAAACCATGCTGAAGAGCGTCGGGGCTAAGACACAGCCCTGCTTGACCCCGTTGGTCACAGGGAAGGGCTCTGAGGGGTCGCCGTCATCCAGGACACAAGCGGTCATGCCCTCATGGAACTGCCTGACAATGGCGATGAACCTGTCTGGACAACCAAACCATATATATATATATATATATATATATATACATACATACATACATATACATTCTTGTCTTGTTTCATTGTATCACAACTCATCAGTGCCAATAGACTAGTACCTCTCCCAAGCAGAGGATTGAACCTAGAACCATCGCGTTGATAGTCAGCAGTTCTACTGATCGACCCACGGGAGTGGTGCCCGCAAATAACCTCGTCAAATGTCCACTTTAAACAAACATTCGTCCACCACTTTTATAGTGCTCAAACTGCGAGGCTTGCAATTTTCAACCAATTAAGTAGCGGGTGAGATTATTTATGACTATCTCTCTCTCTCTCTCATATATATATATATATATATATATATATATATATATATATAGAGAGAGAGAGAGAGAGAGAGAATAAGTTAAAAGGATAATAGGAACTTTATTACATTATCAAGTCAATAAGGGTTACTGAAAGGGGAATAGGAGAGAAACCGGTTTAGGCCATGGCATTTCGAAGCTAAATGCTTCTTGTCAGATAATCCTGATATGTTTGTCTTGTAATTGAAAATTTATTTTTAAACATAATTTTACCACTATATATATATATATATATATCTCAGAATTGAGAATCGAAAAAAAAGAAATCAGAACTTTTAAGGGTATCAGAATTGGTATGACCCCCCCCCCTATTTTCTGATGCCAAAAATGATTCTTTTGTCTTTTTTTATTATTTAATTTTGATAAAAGCAAAATCTTCCACTGCTGGTAGCAATGATAAAATAAACATTTACTGATTTTTAACCAAAATCTGTAGATCATCCCTTACAAGTGTATTTTTAACACTTGAGAAAATATCTGCACATTTAACGTGCATTTTTTTTATGATGATTGGGATAAAATAACTACTTCATCGTTAAATATTTAGAGATTTATAAAGAATCGAAATCAGGAATTTAGCAAGGAATTGGTAATTGTATCAGAATCGGGAAAAATATTCGAACAGCCCCATCACTAACATATATGTTCAAGTATATTTTCAAATATGGCACTGGTATTTTATTTCTTCAAATCAATCATCCTAAGGAAGTCTTGAAATGAAAACGAAATATTAATGAAGATATAATTTTGGTTTGTTCCTTTTTCATCTTTCCATTAAGTTGGAATATCATTTCCATATATATATATATATATATATATATGAGTGAGAGAGAGAGAGAGAGAATAAGTTAAAAGGATGTTTCTTATACATTTTAGGTTTTAGTCGAATGACTATTAAATATAGAAAAAACATGTTTTTATTTTTTACCTCATTTTTTCCCCCCACATTGCCATATAATATTGTCCCCTGATTCATATATATATATATATATATATATATATAAGTTTAAAAAATAAATGAAGGCTTAATGAATCCGAGGACAATATGACATGACAAAATGGGAAAAAAAGAATAGTAAAAAAAAAAAACGCGTTTTCCTATATATAATAGTCATACAACTAAAACCTAAATGTATGAAAAACAAAAAAAAAATCAATTCAACTGATTGTCTTCAAGTCCAACGTGAACAAGTTTTTGATGGGCCGTTCCGCTTAAGTTAACAAAATTATTGAATTTCTATTACTAACGATTACCATATTGTCCAATTGACTACTGTACACTCTTAACCCTTATCCTCGAGTGGTCTCTGGGCTTTGATAAGTGGTGATGCTTATGTAAAAAAAAAACTAAAATTTAGTAAACTAGAACCCAAGTTTTTCTTATGCATTATGGTTTTAGTCGAATGGCTATTAAATATAGAAAAAACATGTATTTTTTACCTCATTTTTTTTTTTCCCACATTGCCATGTAATATTGTCCCCTGATTCATTATGACTTCATTTATTCTTTTTAAACTTTAAATTAAATTTTATGCCACAAAAAATTTTCATTTATATAACAAAAGTAAATAATGCTTTATTTACTGAATACGTTTTTTAGATGCACCAATAAATAGGTCCCCAGTGAAGTAACCTGTGTTCATCAAAAGTTGGGGTGAGCGGGGAAAGGAGGGGGATGATCGTGAACTAAAGAAAACTTTATGAAAGCAAAACTAATACAAGGGGCATGGAATATGTAATGCCCCTGACCCACTTCCCATAGTAGTAGAGCAACGAAAATCGGCACAGTTATTATTAGTCTTTCTCTACATAGGAACCACCCAGAGTTATGCATTTCTCCCATCGTTTGATGCAGCTCTGGAGACCATTTTTGTAGAACACCCCAGGTAGGCCCTCCAACCACGACGTGACTTCAGAAATCAAGGCTGCATCTGGGAAACGCTTTCCTTTCAAAAACAATTTCATGGCTGGGAAGAGGTGAAAGTCAGAGTGTGCAAGATCAAGAGAGTAGGGAGGATGGGGAAGGATTTCATAACACGCCCGTGCTTCTGATCTAGTGACATGCGAGTTGTGAACCGGAGCATTGTCCTGCAGGAGGAGGGTACCTTTGCTGATCTTGCCCCGCCTCTTGATTTTGATAGCTTCCCTTAATTTCCTCAAAAGTGAAGCATAATAGGCTCCTGTAATTGTGGTACACTTTGCCAGGAAATCTGTCATCACTACTCCATCCTGGTCCCAGAAGACTGTGAGCATGATCTTGCCAGCAAAGGGCTGCACCCTTGCCTTCTTTGAAGGTGGTGAGTCCCAGTGCTTCCACTGCATTGACTGGGCTTTGGACTCTGGATCATAGTGATGGACCCAGGTTTCATCCTGTGTAATCAGTCTTTTGAAAAACTTTGACTCATCTTCTTGGCACATCTCCAAATTCATCTTCAAGCACTTGACGTGTTCTCGCTTCTGGAATGGAGTGAGCAACCTGGGAATCCATCTGGCAGACACCTTATGCATATGCAAATGGTCATGAATGATAGTTTCTAAAAACCCTGAACTAATCTTGACATCTTGAGCCATTTGGCGAATAGTAATGCGCCGATCTTCCAAAATGGCAGCCTCAACTTGATGGACAGATGCCTCATCAATGGCAGAAGGGAGGGGGGCGACTAGGTCTGGGAGCTGTTTCCACAGACTTCCGGCCATGTTTGAATTCACGATGCCAGCGTTTTGCAAGGTCATATGATGGGGCAAATGGGGCATTATTACCATAAGTTTCTTTCATTTCATCAAAAGTCTCCTGTGGTGTGCATCCTTTCAAATACAAAACCGGATCACTGCTCGACATTCAACAGGCTCCATTTTACACCTGACTCAGTTCAAACACCTGTAAAACAGAAGCCACAATTAGTTCAGAGCTGTAATTTGCCGCATAACCCGTAGAGATATAAACTATTGCACATGCAAAATTTCAGCTAGATCAGACAACTGGAAGTGGGTCAGGGGCATTACTTATTGCACGCCCCTCGTAAGATGCACCTTCAAATACGTAAGAGTAATCAGTCCATCGTTTGACTTTATATTATTTATATTAAGATATTTTTTTTTTCTTTCTTTTACAAAAGAGTTATCACTTATCAAGGCCTGGAGGCCACTGAAGGACAAGATATAATAAATGTACAGTAATGAATGGGACAATATTGTAGTAATTGTCAGTAGTGAAAATTTGGTAAATTGGATTACTTAAAGGGGACATCTTCAAGAACCTGTTCATGTTCGACTTGAAGACAACCATATTGCAGTCAGTTGGAAAACAGTGAAACGGAAGACAGTTTTACCGGCGTACAGTGTTAAAAGAAGTCCTGTTCATGGAATCTAAGCTTATGTTTAGGCACAGATAAAGAATAGGGTAAATTATGGATGGTGATTTCAGCTAAATGAGTGTTTGGAGCTCAGATGATGCAAAACTTTCAGTTTCCACTGCAAATACAATGGCAATAATTTATCATTTTATTGAATAAAACGAGTTTGGTTTTATAGGATTTGTTATTTTTATCTAGATTTATTTAGGTCTAAAAATATCTAAAATTAACAATCCAACAGAACTTTTATTAACTTGCATTTCTTTTACATTATTCATCTGAATACTTTTTTTTTTTTTTTATGATTTCACTATTAAGACTTTATGGAGAGAAAAAGGGGGATAATTTGGAATTATTAAAAACCTTTTTTTTTTTTTTTCATTTTTTTTTTTATTAACAGTTAAATAAAACCTGACAATTCAACTTAGAACAAGAATTTTTAATAGCTAATATTCAATTCATTTTATTTGGCAAAAAAATGAAACAATCTTGCTTCAGTTGTCATGTAGGAAAAAGGGTGGTATAATGTACACAGAAGAGAGCACAGTAGGCCAGTACTTGTCAAAATTCACCTTGAATTGTTGCATTATTGGCACATTTATTACCTCACTTGGAAGTCCTTGCCAAGATCCAGGGATCCTGATTTAGAAAGTGTATTCCCTTTGATTTAATTGAAATCTATGGTGAAATAGTTTCTTGTAATATCTGCACAGACCTTTTTCTGGTACAGGAGTGAATAATAGGTTCCAAGGTATATCATAATGACTATTGAGATTGTAAGCTCAAATGAGATCAGCATGTAATCGTTGGTGCTTAAGGTAGAAAAGGCTAAACTAATATGAAAGCAATTCTCTGAACTGGTTAAAAGCTGCAAGTTTTTATACCATATAGAAAAATTATTTTCAACAGAATCTTATCCTCCACACACACAAATTACATAAAATATTTTCAATTCAATTAAAAACAAGTACAAAAAAATTGAAACAAGACGGAAATATTAACTGAAATTATTTTCCTTTATTCTTGAAATTTAATCTAGCAAATATTTTACCCAGACAAATCAAAGTAAATATGCTTGAGTTAACAAAAACATCTGAAATATTGTAAATGTTGCTATCAGTCACAGCAAGTAAAACCTTTCCTTCAAAAAGAAAAGAAAAAAATTCATAATTGAAAATAAAAATAAAATAAGAAATATACACTGGAACTATTTCAAATAAAACTGGAAAATATGACTTTTTAAAAAAAAAATGGAACTGAATAATTTAAGAAAGGATTGTAGAGAACTTCTGATTGTCAAATTGGGATTTAAATTTTTTGTTGTCATTCACTGCCGAGAGAGAGATAGAAGTTGAGGGAGGGAGAGAGAGAGAGAGAGAGAGAGAGAGAGAGAGAGAGAGAGAGAGATTAATACGTGTTTTATTTTTTTTTTAGAAAACGCTTTTAAAAGTATTTAGGTGAAACATTAACATTAGAAAAGTAAAAACAAATCAATAAACAAAAAATAACTTTTTGTTTTGTTAAAATGCAAAATAGCATAAAAAAATTAAACTCATGTTACACACATATATATGAAAGAGATATAGAGAGCAGGGGGGGATAAATAATATTAAAGAATGGGAAAAGCAAAAATCTAGGAAACCAGAGTCTCTTCTAGATGGAACCTGACAATGATTGGCTTACCAGAAGCATGCGATTCGTAGAACTAGAACAAGTTAATTTTAAATGGTCCCAAAAAGAATGTTAGATTATATCGTTGGAATGAAGGAGTGTAAGTATAAAAATAATAAAGCATCCCCCACCGTAAATATTGTGTATCTAACCACCAAATAAAGCAGTAACCAGCACAGCTTTTTTTTTTTTAATTAAGGAAAAAAAAAATAATAAAAATAAAAAGAAAGAAAGATTTGGCGACAATGAACGATATTAAGTTTAGGCTGGGATCCCAAAATAAATTTGATACTGAAGGTAGAAAAATACAAAAAGGAAAGAGGTTCAGTATAACCAGAGTAAGATTAGGATATATAAGCTGCAAATCCAGCAAGAGTATTACCAGGATTATTGATTAATCAAGGATAATCCTGTTATTATGTTAGAGGTTCTAAATTACATTCAAATGATAATCAATACAAAACCTTTCTTAGAAATTATACCATTTCTTCTTTCTTTTTTAAATCCTGTCATTCCAATAATTAAGTTTGGGATAAGTCTAAATTTTTATATATATATATATATATATATATATGATATGTTTAGACTTATTAGTAGGTAATGTTTGAGATATATATCTGCTTAAATAATGCTCAATACTAAAATAATTAGCAACATAGCTGGTATGCATTTGTGGCTCACATCAACAAGTCATGGTTTCAGTTTGTGCAACCATCTCAGAGCCAATCTATCATTGAATGTTTCAATGTTAGATTGTCCCTTAGGAGGTTGCACTTGACTTATTGATATAAGCCAACCAAACCACAAATAAATATGTATATATTGAATGTGAGATGATATATAATTATTTCCATCATCATTCAATACTGCAGCTCACACAAACCATTAAGGCGGCAGACCATAAGTTCTAGACTTTAATTTCGCCCTTCCTTTGGGTTTATCAGTAAAACATATCCGAACTCAAGATTAGAAACCCGAAACAGAGTTCAGAAACGCTCTATTGATGACCCCCAAAGGAGGGCGAAACTCAAGTCGAGGATATCCAGTTTGATCTTCATGGTTTATGGGAGCTGCAGCGTTGTTTTATATATGTATATATATTGGTTATTATCTTTACTTCCAAAATTTGAACTCAACTAAATTTTAACAATGGTCATTAAAATTCTTGCCATTTGAATTTATATTCTATAAAATTCCAAACCTTGAAACAAATTTCTCACCACATTATTATTACCACTCATTATTATTGTAATTATTGTTGCTATTATGAAAAATATTGGACCATGTAAATCTTTGTTATTAGATGTATTAAGAATTATCCTAAAGAAAGCATAATAAAAATAAGCAATGCAGATGCAACATTTAATTTGCAAATACTTTGTCAATTATATGAAATTTAAATCTGTGAAAAACAAAATCGTTTGGAAATTACTACTGAGAAATGAAAATACTTAAAATAATTTTTATCTGCTCTCTCTCACACATGACTAGAAACATGTACACAATAATTATCAGAAGATTCGAAATTCTTTCTTTAACATTTTCAGAACCATCAATAGCGAATATTAAGATGTCAGTAAAATGTTAATTTTTTACGTTTTCAAATTAAAAAAAAAAATAAACTAGTCAAATTAAAACATAAGTTTTCATTTTAGAAAAAAAAAAAAAAATAAATAAAAATGTAAAATAAAAAAAAAACTTGATATACATTTTCAGAATATTTTTAAAGCATAAAAAAAAAATAAAATAAAATAAGCTTGAAAAATAACTTACAGTTGTTTTATAAAAAGTGTTCCATTTTTTTTTTTGATTATCGCAAAATAAAAATTTGAACTCCAATCTCACAGACAGTCGCATGCACACATACTCACAGAAGATTTGAAAAAGCTGGGAAACAAAAAAGTTTCATAAAATATGGTTCATCTAAGAAGCAAATACCTTTTTGTTTTTTTTTGTTGTAAGCGAGAAAACAAATGTTCACAGATGCAAAAAAACACTTATTTTCGAAAACAGTCTTCATTTCTTTCTTCAACAACAACAAAAAAAAAAGTGTTTACAAAAGACAAAGTTAAAACATAAAAATCCACAATTCTTCTCGAGATAACAATCCTCAGTAACTACAGGAAACGGGATTCACATTTTATCTTGTGCCGAATTCAGTGGAGAAAAATAACATTTCAAGTTTTAGTGAAAAACAAACTAGTAGAGTTTCTTTTATTTTTAATTTTCAAATTTTCTTGCGAATTGAAGTTGATGGTCAGCCATTTTGTAGACTTACCCATTATTTAATTCGACCAAGTTATCAGCGCTTATCGAATATCACTTCCATTTACAATGAGAAAGAGTGTTTGTTATCATTTTGAATCATATTAGTCAACACAGTGCCATGTTACACGAGATAAACTTAAGAATTGTAATTACTGCAGTTACTGAGGATTGCCATTCCAAAAAGCACCAAATCCTGTTTTAAGTAATCATGGGGGAGAACTGTCTTGTAGATTCAAAAAAATTTCATAGCACACCAGGCAATTTTATTTTCCCCTCATAAAAATGAAGGGTTGTTCATTATTTTTAAATAAGACGGGAGGAAGGTGGGGTAGGGGGTTAGTAAAACTGATCAATAATTTGCAGTCACAGAAATATACAGAGAAATGTTAGAAGCAATTTTTTCCTGATTTTTTTTTTCTTCTGTTCTTTTTTAAATTTGATTTAAATTTTAACTCTTGTTCAAATTTAGGAGATAAAATAATTAAGGTAAAATTCTTTGATTTGTAAATGACTTTTTCTGAAAAAAAAAAAAAAATGTCTGAAACATTTATGAACCATGAGAGAGAGAGAAAGAGGGAGAGGCAGACGGAAAAAAAGGAGGGTGGAGGGAAGAGTGGAGAGAATAGGGAGAAGGAAACTGGGAATTGATCACTGGCCACTTTTAGATGAAACTTCATGAATTTTCTGGTTTAATGTTAGTTATTTACCAACCTCTACCAGACATTCAACTGACAAGAGAGAGAAGGTAAGAAGAAAAAGATGGAGAAAGAATTTGTTTTTGAGTTGGAGAAACCAGGAATATTAGGCAAATACCAGGAAAAAGAAAAAAGAGAGCAAACCATTACTTGTAAGAATTACCAGTCTACAACCATCAACAATTAGAAGAGACCATGAAAACAAAAAAATAAAGATTTCTTTCAATCTTTGACTGAAATTCTACAGAAATCTGCAAAGCCTTTGAGAACATCATTAATTATCCCTGCTTCCACCCCAATAGGATTACGTTTTTCTGGGAGGTTATGTGATTACACTTCCCAAACAGGGCAGGAATACTCTCTCTGGGAGGTGGGGTGAGGATAAGAATGAGTGAGACATATGAGGATATCAGAATTAAGTAATATTATTTATTTCCTTTTTTTTTTCTTACGTCTATATGACTGGCCTCCTAAGACTTCTTAGTATTTTCTTTGCCCCCCCCCCCCCCGATCACCAAGGATTTCCTTTCTATTAGAACTAAGAAGCAAGATTTAAATTCATTCTATCTTCTTATTAAATACATTGGTTTACTTCCTGGTTATGATTTTGTTTGATAAATGTGTGTGCGCGCACAAGATGAATTATTTTGAATTTTTAATATGCCAAACACAAGGGGTCAGTTGCTAAAGAGTTGAACTGGAAACCAAGGTGTATGTGAAGGATAATATGAACATTTTTCTAAAAAAAAAAAAAGAAAAAAAAAAAGCACTACTCTAGAGCAAGGTTTTTCAATGGAGTCTATATGACCCCTTGGAAACAAGATTTTCAGGAAATTTAAATTTGAAAAATAAGGGTTACAAAAGGTCACAAAATTCAGGATACATAAAATATAGATACAGATTATTTTTAATTAATTATTATTTAAAAGTTAATTAATCTAATAACCTATTTTGCTATTTTAATTTTTTTCATTTGATCTGTGCAAAATAGTTGGTTTTGGTTTTGAATTAAAAAAATTAAAAACCTCTTTGATTCAAAAATGTTTTCAACAATTTTGCTTACAAGTTTTCTTTATCATTAATTTTCTTTAATTATCACAACAGTAATTTGCCTATTTTTGCAAAAGATCTTTTGAGTAAATATGTTCATTATTCAAATCAAATATTATTCCTTGATTTACAACTGAAGTTAATGTCTTGAGGTCATAGTTTGCTACCTAAACTATTATTTACTTACTTTACACAAAGTCAGAAGGTAGGGCGAGTCAAGTCAGTGCCCCTATACGAGGAGCAATCTGACCTATTAAAAATTACCCAGGCAGTCTTGTCGACATTCCCCCATTTAGGGCACCTCAGCTAACAAGCAATAAACTTATTTCACTCAAAAGACGAGAGACAAAGCTTGGGAGGATGAACCTCATAGAACTGTACAGGACCAAAGCAAGCCATACCTCGGTCATCAGGGAGAAAAGCCATTTCAACAATGACCTAAATTCGAGGGAAAAGTTTGCTATCTACTTTTGCAGATGTAGTGAGATGATCAGGGGACAGGTATAAAGATTTAAGTAGACAGAAAGGCCAAGATCAGAATAAGTCAAGAAACATTTGTCAAGAGTATCTCATTTGAAATGGACACCTGTAATTTACAATTTAAAGTTTTTTTTTCCCCATTAATTTTATTTTCTTTTTTAAATTAAAACAAAATTTTGTTTTTGCTTTCAATCTAAGTTGTTTTGGCATAGGTGAAAATTTAGTGCCAGGAAGTTTGATATCCATAAAGGAATATTTGTAATGATTATTTAATTTCTTATCAGTGTTTATCTTTTGCATTTGCTGTTAAAAGAAAGAAATACATTCCCATAATAGTTGCATAAGCTGAGGAGGACAATGACAATAACAGAATCTCGAGAGGAAGGGGAGGAGTGATTGATTGGAATAGGTCATGTGACTGTCACATGATCAATTTGAATGAAGAGAGACCAGAAAAACAAAAAAATGTACAGACATGAACTACACTTGAAAAATAATTCTGATGCAGGAGAAGACTGAACAATTATTGATCATTATCACAGGAATAATTATCATCATCATTCCTTTATGTTTGCCACGAAATAGAACTATATATTTACATGAACTGAAGAATTAAAATTCATAATCAATCTAATCTTGGATTTGTGATTGTGAAGAGCAAACTTATTACAAAACACCTTTAAAAATAAATAAAATAAAAACAAATAAATAAAACGGCTACATATATGCATACTTAGCATAATAAACACATTTTCTGAGTTATTCTCAAGAACCGATTATTCAAAAAGATTCAACAGTATCGTTGGTAAGACTTGGTTTGGTGCTATTGATCAAATACCAAAACGAATTTGATATCCAAGAGTCTTGTTTTTCTAAAAGGAACCAGAAAAGATGAAATAATCTCTGAGATGATATATTGCAAAAAAAGCACTGTACGACACTAGAAGGAGAAAGAGAGAAGTGATTAATCTCTCTATAAAGAATCAAATAGAAATTCCTATAGAATCTGTTATTTGATAATCATAACCACGGCGTTTCCTGTTAATACTTAAAGCAGTTTGGATTCTTAAACTATAAGCAATACCTAAATGGAAGTTGTCATTCTCTCCAGCTTTTTATTTAATCAAAAACAACAAACATAAGGTTTCATTTTAAAAAAGAAAAACATGCCAAGTTGTTTATTAGCATTATCTACAATTATTACACAAACAGAGAGATGGGTGGGGGTGGGTGGTAAATGAGAACTTTTAATGTTAACAATTGCTGTTTTTAATTTGTAAGGGATTTTATTTTACATTTGTTGTTTTTGTTTTCTGTCGACAATAAATAAAGACGATGCCGACGACCATTTTTTTTCTTTTACTTTCAAACCTTTTGAATAATTGAAGTGGAGGTGCAGACATGTGTGACCCCCCCTTTTTTTATAAGAAAAAAAATAATATATATAAATAAAAATTTCATCTTTTTAACAAATCTTGAGAAAAACAAATATTAATGGCACATTTTTTTAATAATATTAATAATAATAATAATAATAATAAAAATATGCTGAATAAGGCTTGATTAATAAAATGAAAATATTTTATAGAAAAGCAAAATTTTTTTTAAAATTTAACCAATTGTTTTTTTTTTTTTTTTTAATAATGAAAAAAAAAAATATTTTCGGAAATTCTGAATGCAACATTAATTTTTTATTTTTATTATTCGCTTTTGATTTCGGTGTTGATTAGCTGAACTTCTGCTGTTGAAGAAAATGAAGGGCAAGAGAGAAGCTTAGTGCTGTTGCCCAAAATGGTTGAGGATATCAAGTCAGTAGAAGTAGAGAAAGAAGAAATAAAGATATTTTTTAGCGTGTGTTCTGTAAGAGTTTTCAGTTCAGACCTAGCTGCTGTAAAGATAAATGAACAATTAAGGAAGTTTTTTTTTTCGTACAAATATGAAGAGGCAGATGTCAAAAGTGAGCAAACTGGGGCAAATGAGATAGGAAATAATTATTTCCTATTATAGTATTTCCACATTATATTTCTAGCTATTTTCAATTAAAAAAAAAAAGGTAAAACAAAATAATTGATATTTAAGCCCTCAAATAGTCATTTTGTTTAACGGCATATCAACCCATTTCAAGTTATTTAATGCAAAATCTAGTAATTTTGAAAAATGTTTTTATGCTTCAAGTTCTTTATAACTTCAAATATTTATTCATGGTGTTTGGTCTAATTGTTTTGTAGAGGAAAATTGTTGTTTTTGGCTTTGCAGAACAGAAATGAGTTTTGCAAAGGAACAGGAAAAAAAAAATCATCAATGTTTGATGCATTTTAAGCCAGAAAGCCGATATCTTCAAGGCAGCCTGATCTGATAGCACCAGACCAAAAACGATGAATATAATATTGACGTAAGAGCATGAATATTTTTTTCAGAACCGTAACTACCGAGTTGTGCAGATGAAGGTCAAGGTACATCTTTTTGATCACCTTAGCTACTCAACATTAAAGGTTGGAGAAACAAAGCGAATACTCCTCTTCAATTATCAATGACCTTTTATCTGATCATCACATATAAAAAAAATATAACTAAGTGATTAGATTTAAAAGAAAAAAATGGTATTAGAACGTAAAACGAATACATATATTTGCGTTAAATGTATGACCAAGAAGAAGAAGAAAGATAGCAATGCAATAAATTGTAGTTGAGTCGGAACTGTGGATATTTACTTGCATCCTATTTGTTCTTAGCAGTTTCAAAGTGAATCATTGCTATTTTTGTGAAAGGCAAGTAGAAGGCATGGATAATGGAGGCGACTTAATGAATTATCAAAAAACAAGTGTCAGTATTTAGGTAAACCAAAAAGAAAATAAAAATAATTGCTACATTCTTGGGGTGAAAAAAGAAATTCCAAATAAAAAATTGGTAGGAATTTCAGAAACAACAATTACATTGCATCATATATATATTTGTATATATGTAAGATTAGTTGGAGAGAACCCCAGCAGAGTGCACAATGAAGAAAATTTTAAAAATATGAGCATAACATTTACATATGTGTTACAAAAGATCAGGAAAACATAAGTTTTTGTTTGTATCTGATTTCCTGGAAATGGCCATTTCCGGGGAGACAGATATAAACAAAGGCTGAAGAGAGTCCGAAATAAGTGACCAGATATTGGTCTCCTTTGTTTGGATTTGAAACTGACGGTATGAACGTTTTTCTGATCTTCTGTAACACACATACATAATGTGAAAAACAACTCTTACAATGCATATCTTTGACACCATTCTAAAATATGTCTTAATCCTAAAATACCAAAGCCGTGGCATAGACAGTTTCTGCTGGAATCTTGCATTTATCACAGAGCAGAGCAATAAAATATTCTTTACTTAGCAATATGATTAAATTATTTCTTTAAAATTGTTTCTATTTCATTAAAAAATTAAAAAAAAAAAAATTAAATGTTCAGCTTCATTGCAATGTTTTTTGTTTGTGTTTGGAAAAGTTAAGTTTTTATTTGAATTTCTTAATCAGCATTCATGAAAACTAATGACATTCTTATATCAGCAACAAATATGTTAATCAATCAAGTGAAAATATACAAGTTAGATATTCAAGAAATTTGACGAATAATGTCTAAGGACAATCATTTACTGGTAGCAGATCATTCTTTGAGTAACTGAAAGGAATTGTTTTTAAAAGCTTTTTGCATTATTAAAGTGTTAGGATCTGGTGTAAAACCTAAACGTAGAAACTATTTTCTGACCAAATAACACAAGAAAGAATCAAGGAAATGGAGACAGACTCTGCTCAGTGACAAATTAGCTAGGTCGAGTAAAAGAATGAAGTCAGGGCAAAAAAAAAAAAAACAAAAAAAACAAATGAAGGTAGGTGCAAAAGTATTCTACTCCCAAAAGAAAAAGCCTCGTCACAAACTGAAATATGCCATCACAATTTTTTTTTTTTTTCCTAAAAGAATCGTTTAAATTATATCCATATAACTTTTTTCTCTCCTAAACAAGAACAAGAATTAAAGAAAATGTTTTGAAATCGACTAAAAAATAATAAAACTCTGAGAACTTCTGGTTGAGTAGCAGCACTGAAATATACGTTTGATTTTCTTGAGGTGGGGGAAGGGATGGCTCATATCATTCTGACTTTGCAAAATAAGAAAACTGAATCTGGGAAAAGGGGTTAAATAATCCTGAGTGGGGAAGAAGGAACGGACGAAGACAAGAAAAGCTAAATTTGCATCCATCACAGCAGATATGAACTGTATACAAGAAGTGCAGTAGCTTGTTACGGTAGTGAGTCAAATAAGAAGAAATCTAAATGCAGACCCCAAGAAGGGGGTTACTTCATAGAAGAGGGTTGGGGGAGGAGGGGGGATAAAAAGTTTGGACATCACAGTTAGCAGATTAATGAGTTGGACATTTAGGAGGAAGGTGGGTAGACCTGTCTGGGAGGGAGAGGGCAGTGAAGAAAATAAAAGAATAGGGTTTTCAGGAGGCGGGGAAGTATCGATTTTGGTTTATTAACGTTACACACAATACCAACATGGACTGCTTGACTGAAAAGGTCACTAACAGATTCACTCCTAGGCAGACAATGAATAGATGACAGCAGGATAGCTCTGTTAGAACAGCAGCACAACAGACAGGTCCAGGGAAGGGAAGACATTTTGGAAAAAATGTAAAAATGAAATATGAGAAGAGGATTTTCTTTTGAAATAAATAAGTCTTAAATAAGAGAAAAACAAAATGAAAAGAAAATTTCGAAATTATATATATGAACAAAAAGAAAACATTGTCATCACAACTTTTTTTTTTTGTTTTGCCCAGATTTTTTTTTTTTTTTTTTTTTTTTTTTTACAATAGATCAAGGGCAAGTAATTCAGGTTTTACCAAGGAGGTGGGCAAATTGAGATTACCTTAGACAGAAACAGAAAAAGGAAGAACACAAACTCACTACCGCCAATGGCATGTTTGGGATATTTCATTATTAGCATATTATCATTATAATTATCTTTTATATTGGAAAGGTATCTTTTTTTTTTATTATTATTTACTGATTTAATTTCTTTTCATTTTTCTCATTTTTCAAGACATTTATTTGCTTTCAATTAAATTTTTATTTTTAAATCCTTCCATAAATGAAATTTTGAATTTAATTTTTGTTCTTAAAATGCAATATTCTCCCGATGAGACAGAGGCCACGTATATAATTACTATCAAGGATTTTTTTTTTTCTTCTTTTTTTTGTTTTCTTATAATTCAATTTAGCTTTGTTTTGGTTTTGTTTCTTCTTCTTTCTCAACGAGATCAACGTGAATTAGCATGAACATCCGGCGTCAGGGTCTGAGGGATCAACGCTGGGTTCTGGAGGCTTGAGCTCAATATCTGGAGAGACGAAAAGTCAAGGAAAACAATCGCAACCACATTTCATCATCATTTCAAATGAACATAGAAAAAGAAAAAAGAATTGAGATTATTAAGAGAACAAAGGGTACAAGAAGAAAAAAGAAACTGACAATTTTTTTAAATTTTAAATGAAAATTAAACAAGCCTAATCTCGTATTACTTGAATTATTCCAACTACTGTTCTTATCTCGAGTGTTATTTTCACAATGTTTCGATCGATTTAACCTCCGACCTTCCTCAGGTGTATCTTGTCACAATCAGGAATCTTTCTATCAAACTCTGGAATCTGCATGGAATTTCAAACAAAACCTTTTTTTAAATTCACGGGGGAAGCATGCTCTCATTCCATCAGCCATCATCGAGTAGAAGTCCTAAATAATTTGTAGACTATATTTGTTATTTCTCTTTATCTGTTTGCCAATGCAAGTCAAAAGAAACAATATACAAAGATTAAACATGACTTTTCAAACAATATTAATTTTGTACTATGCCTTTTTTTCTTCTTTTTAATATTATTGTGGTGCTTGTATTCATCACACACACACTAGCAGGCCGCTCAGCATTGCATGGTCATAAAATACACATAAATATTATATTTTAATTCATACAGAAACTAAGACATATGCATGTGAGTATTATGTCTTCTTCTAAGTAAAAGAAAAAAAAAATACTTGAACTAAGATTGAAACCAAAACCTAAACAGTGAGTCAAGTGCCATAACCATAATCAGTTTGGCACAATCTTTAAAAGGTGTTTTCAAACCTACTTATTTTTATCATATAGAGTCTGTCATGTAAATGATTCACGCATGCGCATTTGTGAAATAGTTGACAAACAGATAATCTGATGATCCCTATGTTTCAATTTTGAACCCTAAGCAGCTCTTTTCTTTTTTTTTTAATGAAAACCAATTAAAAAGTTTTCTACATGTCTGAATACCCTATATACTAAAATTTCAAGTCTGTAGATCAAAAATTTGTTGAGTATATAGGTTAAGAAGTGTGCACACACACACACACACATTCTCACATATATATTTTCCCAAAACCTCTAGCCTTGATGGAGAGGAGACTTGCTGTTATGATTTCAAATGATCTGAAATAACAGCAAGGGGAGACTTCCAAATATTTCTCACGTTATATCTCCCCTCTTTTGGAAATAGGGTACGATTATGTATCAAATAATCCTTATTCACTATAAAATTTACTTTATGTATAAAAACCAAAGAGGGGAGATATACCATATGAGAAATATTTGGAATCAAGTCTCCCTTTGCTGTTATTTCAGATCATTTGAAACCATAACAAGTTTTAGTCTCCCCTTCATCAAGGCCAGAGATTTTGGGGAAATATCAAATATTTCGTAATTCATATGCAAAACTAGAAAAACAAATGACTATGATTGAAACATTTTATGACTGTAAAAAAGTGCCAAAAACAGGCTCTGAATGATGGATGATCCCTTTAATGTGCAACCTTAAAGGCAAATGTCACATAACCCACTTCAAGTCATTGCCTGTCCAACGAGTCTTCAGTTGTTAAATTCTAATCAATAGTCGCTGAGATTTTGAACATAAAATTGACAAAAAAGGTGGTATCTCTCTCTACTGGTAGCCAAATTGATTATTGAAATACTCATGTCTTTGGTTTTATGGTATAAAACTACATGAAAATTTGCAGGGTAAAATTTTATGACAATTAGTATAAAAGACCAATAAAATATGCCCAAATTTGCCTACATTTGTATATCTACTGTCCTGCAGGCCAACTTCAGTTTTGCTGCTTCAGTTGTCTCCCCTGTAGCCTTGCTAGGCTACTAATTATATATATGGTGTTCAGGACTTTGAATAGCAGTATTTTGGAGTCCTCATTCATTCCAGAACAACACGCGAGTTATTTGTTATTTCTGAGTAAGAAGTACAAACTAATAATACAAGAAAATCAGAATTATCTACTTGGAAAATGCTTAAGAATAATTTCTCAGCCAAAAATAAAATTGTGCATAAAAATTCTTTTGACCCGATGTTCATGCACATTCTACACAAGCGCTTAATATAGAATTAAAAAAAATGGTTTGTTTGGAAAACTGGTTGTTTATTTACATTAAATATCTATATTGAACTATGTTCCTCAGTTGCATAGAAACTTCTGACCGTGACATACCAGTCGAAGATACGTTTCAGCCCAGCAGAAACTAGGCTATTTCTGTGGTCTTTTGTTTGAGAGTGGTATTCGTCCTGAATAGTCCAAAGAGGTCCACCCTCCCAGGCCTTGCCTCCCTCTTTTAGGGTGGAATAATCTTATTGCTTACTGCCTGAGGCGTCCTGACCAGAAAATGCCAACAGGGTTGTCCTGGCAATTTTAAAAAGACAAGTGCTCCATCTTGAAGGATGTTGGCCTGAAGCTCCCCACCTTCTGACCTTGTGTCATATTTTCCTGTGGTAGGAAAGAAGTAAATATCAGCTATGTTTCTTGGCCCTTTTCTGAGGAACAAAGTGCAGTATCTGCTCTGATGCTACATTTAGTCTATTCTGTTCTCAGTCAGTAAAGGAGAAGTACTAAACTGAGGCAATATTTGTGTTCTAATCCAGAGTGACCTTGTGTCTAACTTTGTCCTTGTGGTGAGGCAAGTAAATAGAAACTAGCTATTTGTGTATAGCTCATGCAGTTTTAATAAGACAAAGTCTAGCAAATGCAAACCTAGAAAAATAAGAATTTCATAAAATAATTAAAATGGCCAACTTGTTATGTAAGAAATGGAAAAACCAAATGGATATAAAAATATAGCATTTGTGGGTGCATCGTGATTACTATATATGGTATTTCAAGACATCTTGTATCAGTATCATAGCATTATTAAATAAGTATAAGACATTTTGATGTTAATATAGTTATGATAGATGGAAAATAAAACTTTTTCATTCATTTTAACTTGGATGAAATCTCATTTAGAAATTTTTATGGCGCTTATGCAAGGTATATTTATTTCAAATAAATACATTTTAGGTAAAAAACATGATTACATACTTACATGTCATATTGAAATTACTCACCCCCCCCCAAAAAAAAAAAAGAAGAAAAATTATCAAGTAGAAGATCTGCTAGAACTATTTTTTTTTTTTTTATAAAAATCAGATATTATCGGTTTGTCATTTTCTATTTTGAAATGATGAATTACAATTATCTTGTCTAAATTATAGACTGTAGTTACCTCTCCTGGATTTTAAGAACTTAAACAATAAAAATAAGTTGCTAAATTTTATATTTTTCTAGTCAATCAATTTTTCATAAATTTCAGATGTTTTTTTTTTTTTACTAATTTCGACATGACACCTAAGTAAATAATGTTTTTATCTAAAATGTACTTTAAACAAATTTTTTTTGCATAACACAAGCACCATTTCTATTCATTTTTTTATATTAATAAAAACCCTGACCATTTCTCCTGTGTATGTGTTTCTTGTGTCGACATGACTTTGATAATTAAAAATTTTTTATTTACTATTACTCGAATATTTAATTAAAAAAAATAATGAAATAGCATAAAATTAAATGTAATTTAAAAAAATTTCATAATAAAATTAAATTGACAAGAATAAATTTCCATTTTTGTTCTAGCAAGTTAAAATATTTTAATCTTTTGCTAATAGTTGAAGAAAAAAAATCATTTTGCGACAGTTTGAAATTTAAAAAGAAAATTAAACACACTTAAACTATCAAACAGAAGATCATTTATAACTCTAAAATCCTCATGTATTAAGAAAATTAAGAGTTTTTTTTTTTTAATTTATTTTAAAACCAAAATTTTATACAAATTGGTTCAATTACCAAACGATGCTGCAATAATTAAATAAGATTTTGAAAGTTAAATTTAAGTTTAAAATGCCATAACCTAAAGAGGTTTTTCCTTATTTCTTTCCTTATTAATCCGATGTTATAATAAAGTTATATATGTAACTTATTACTCATCTTTTATTTAATTTGTTTTAATTGCGTCTCTCTACTTTTCTTGCTTTGTTAAATTTCACTTTAAGATATTTCTTGTACTAACTTTATTATATACATATATATAATAAAAAAAATTACCATTTAAAAAAAAAAAAAATAAAAGTAATGTTTTTTTTTTCAGACAAATATATTTCTGTATGAAAATAGAGAGTATGTGATTTTTCTAACGTGTATTAAAATTAAACACTTATCAATAATTTGTTTTACATTATAAAAATATTTAGCAATTTAAATTATAAAAAAATTTTAAAAAAACTTATAAGTTTATTAATTTTTCTTAATTAATCCCAATAAAGTCCAAATATTTTATGAAGGCAGTTAAGGTTTAATTCAATACTGAAAACAAGAATCATTTTAAAATATTTCAATTCTTAAAATATAAAAGACAAAGTATAAATGGAATATTTATTCTTATAATTAATTATTGGTAAACTAATTTGATTTAATTAAAAAACAAAAAAAACAAAAAAACAAATTGGATGTTGGTATAAAATAAATATTTGTAAATTTTAGTCTTCAATAAAAGTGTTATGTTAAGCACTACCAAGACAACGGCAGGTGACCTAAGAAATTATTAATTGTTATCAAAGACTAGATGGTGAATGTGAAAAATGCAATAAAGGGGAAAATGTTTGGACAGCAAGAAGAATTGTTAACTATGAAATTTTAACATAAGAGCAGGTTAGGAATTTTAGTTGATAAATGATTAGGTGACAGACATCAAACGATGGTCATGTAGTGATACGTGTATTGATAACGTAATTTAGAAAGCGAGATAGTTTTTGATATACAGAGTTTAGTCAGGAGTCAGAGTTGGTGAAACAAAGTCGAGCTGAACAGACGAGGGAGTCAGCTAGTGGCTTGAGGGCTGTGGCCTCTGTATGCCAGCAAATCTGTCCAATAGTCAGAATGTTAGAAACTTAGAACAAGTGTGCAACTTTCCAAGTGGGGAAACATTCTGGAAATAAAGCTGCTGAAAATACAACCAGAGACTTCTGATCGTTTCCTTGAGATGAATCTCCATTTGCAGCTTCCAAGATCTGTCAAAACAAGACCCAAAGATGAACAAGTTATGTTTCCCTATTAGCCAGATGTAAAACCTCACAAAATTGTTCCGTCTCTTTGTATTGTCTGTGTTTATTATATGTCCTGTTATACATGCGTCAAGTTGAATCTCTGGTGAAGGAATTATATATATATATACATACATATATAGACTAGCATTTCAGCCCAGCGTTGCCCGGGAGTTTGGAGGTGTATGTTGAGCAAAAAAGCGGTAAATTTTTTTAACTTTGACCCCTATTATGACTCCTTAAAATTTATTGTTTTGGGCTCAAATAAAGTTATTAAGTTAGATCCATGTCCAAGGAACCTATATCTAAAATTTCAATTGTTTATACCCAAAATTGTCGGAGGAGTTTGGTAGAGTTCTCAAAGGTCAAATCGTTAACTTTGACCCCATAACAGCCAAATTTCTGGCCGAAAACTGATCATAAAGATTTTCCCAAATCTCAGTACCCTGTATATCAAATTTTGAGTCTGTAGACTTAAAATTGACAGAGTTATTGCATAGGGAAATCTACACAAACAGACACACACAGACATGTTCACTTTTATATATATATGTCTGTGTTTATTATATGGCGCATAAGCCTGAAGAGTCCTAGAGTGGATGAAACGCGGAATATTCAGTGTAGCTTAATCGCCATATATATATATATATATATATATATATATAGTGTATTTAGGCAGCATGTTTTTATTCAGATAGATATTGTTAAAAGCATAGTGTTTTTGCTTAATGATCTTTTTTTTGTAATTTTTGCATTTGTTTTGTCAAATGGTCATTCTTACGTCTTAGTCAAATTTGTGTAGAAAAGTTCCGTAGTTGTTTTCGCCCTTTTGTTTTTTTTTTTCTTTTTGCAAATACTTTTAACTGATTTTCTTCAGTCATCTCCAGACAGTTTTTGATTGTTTCGTTTAAAATCTGGATGCTTTTATATGCTTCAGTTCGAATTATATTTAAATTACTTGAAATAGTGAAGTGTCTCATGTAATATATATATGTATATATATATATATAACTAATGTGAGATATCTAAAAGGCATAAAATGAAGAGTTCACTATAAATAAAGGTTTCAGTTAGTATTTTTCCGGAAGGTTACCAATTGTGACAAAAGATGTCTGAAGAAGGCTGGAGAATATGACAGCTGAAATGGTGTGAACCTAACAACCAAAGTACAAATAAAAAAAAAAAAATCACTATTTTTTTATTTTATTCTTTTAAATACATTTTGGCGCAGATAAATATAATCTTTTTAATCATTTTTTTTTTTAAATAAAGGAAAAGATAGATGTAGTCATCATTATCAGCTAATTTTAAAATAATGCAAATAACTTTAAAATAATGCAAAAATGATTATAATAAATAACTGATAACATTAAGCAAAGAATCAATAAAGTTTACATTTATCACAAAGAAGTTGTTAAGAAACAATTTCTTTGAAATGGAATTAACATTTTAAAGCAGTGAACATTCTTAACAAATTATGAAAGCAAATATTTCTTCAATGTGTTTAACATACAATATAATGAATGCCTAAATGGAAAAAACAAAAAAGAAAGCAATGTAATATATATATTTCAATGTTTTGAATTTTTTTAGATGAAAATCTATGATTTGGATCTTTCGGATTACTGTTTCCAAAATAGATTTTGGAGTAGATAAATATAATCTTTCTAACTTTCCCTTAAGAGAAAGGTATAATAGATGTATCGGTCCATTAAAGAGGAACTAACTGCTAACTTTTGGATAATGAAAACAGCAAATAATTATTACAGATTGTCACTTTTTGATAATAACTGGCTGATAACATGAAACAAATAAATGAACATTTTAAGCAAATTATTAAAGCAAAGATTTTATTCTTAAAAGGCTAATGGAGATTCAAAATGATAGATGCTTAAAAAAAAAAAAAAAAAAAAAAAAATCAAAGAACAATTTTATTGTTTAGAATTTGAGATGAGGGTCGATAGTTTTTATTATTAAGAATACCGTTTTCATCTTCCATATTATTTTCACAACACTGACAGAACGAGAGCTAGCTAGCTAACACAGAGGATTAAATAAAGCGTTCAGTTAAAAAATCCATACATATTTCAGAGTTCAACAAGACACACCTGGAAAAGGTTGGAGGTTTTATCAGCTGAAATCTTGCTAGAATAGTACTCAATATGAGAATGGTAGACCAGATAATTCAAATAATTCTGTAATGCTACAATATTGAAAAGTTGAAATATAATAATATAAGTACCACTGAAATATTTTATGATATGCTTTCACATTTCATAGTAATTGCCAAGAAAGTAAACAAAAACAAAAATACTCACCCTAAACATGAAAAACAAAAAAAATTTCAAGATAATTTCATAATCAAAGTGACAAAAATAAATATGTAGAAAATTATGCCCATTCAGGAGAAACGACACCAACAAAGAAAAAAACAAACTTTTGAATTCATTAGAATCCTCTAAAAAAAAAAAAAAAAATGTATTTTAATAAAGCAAACTAAATTTTATATTCCTACTCATTTTTCTCATTCCTTATTCTGCAGAATATATAGCTGCTGATAAAGAGTACAAAAAAGTGATTTTTAAGCATTCAAACATTTTCAACAACTTTAAGCTATATATATATATATATATATATATAGTCTTGGAGGTTTTTAACTTTTAAAACTATACAAAAAAAAAAATTATCATTCGTTAGAAAACCATTTAGTCAGTAAGTTATGCAATCACTGCATAAACTTGCTCTATCGAATTCACTATAGTACCAGTAATAATTTATTTTTTCAAGGGATCATCAGTTGTTTACCATGAAACACTGTTTCGGGGATTTAAAAACATATATATATATATATATATATATATATATATATATATATATATATATATATTAGTTAATACTAGTTGTATGTACCAGGCATTGCCAGATTGAACCATTGACAGGCTGAGGTTTGGTCAAATACTATTTAAGATACACTGAATACTCTAACTTCTTACAAGTTTCCTGAAATTGGACCACATGTGTGATTTATGGAATAAAAAAAACACACCCATGAAAATTAAACAGGAAATAACTCATAGTTCAAAGGGGAAAATAACTCTGACAGCTTAAATAAACTTATTTTTAAAGGTAACCGGTGAAAATTGAAAATAAATTAAAATTTAAATTAAAAGTAAATCAACTTTAATAATATTTCTAAATAGAACAATTAAAACAATTCTATTACAACAAATAATAAAATGGAGCTAATTATTAAAATAGATTTTCTTAAACATAATATGCAAATGAGGTTACTTCTTGAATGTACATTTCATTTGACTAAATAGTATATATGGAAATTTGGTATAAAAATTAATTTATAAAACCGTGTACTTTTGTGCATCTTACTCAAATTGTCAACAAACAGACAGGAATACGACTATTATAATAGATAACATGCAAGCGACTGGGAACAGCTTGTGAATTTCATACTCTCATGAAATTTCCTCCTTCAGAGGAAGCTGATTCAACCTGCTTAGAGTGAGTGTCGCTTCAATAGAGTATAATGAAGATGTGATGTCCGTCTGACAGTAACCAAAATGATAATTATATAAAATAAATCATTTTATATTTTCAGATCATCTCCACAGGTTTCAAATATGGAGTAAGCTCCCACTACCATGATAAGTACTCACATCAGACAGTATCCTATACGTTTACAAAACCACAATTCGTCCATGTATGAAGTATCTGGGTTGGTGCATCTACCATTAGTCTCTCACTCTTAAACAGGGTCTTAAAAAAAAAAAAAAAAAAAAAAAAAAAGAAAAAAAAAAGAGTTTAAATCTAATAGATCCCGCACTATCAGTCAAGCTCCAACCTTTGTTCCATCGCCACAATGTTGCATCCCTGCGCCTATTTTACAAATACTTTAAAGGAATGTGCTCTGATGAACTCATAGCACTTGTGTCCCTTTTGACATACATACTCCTAACTAATCCAACAACTAACAAAATCCCACTGTTGACGTCCTTACTTGCCAGAAGCCTTTTTATAGTTTTTGCCCTTGGACTGATAGACTTTCGAATTCCCTCCTTGTTTTCTGCTTTCTTGACTGTACAGAAGTTTAAATGTAATGCAAACAAATATCTCACTGCTCAACGCCTCATATTCCTGTGTTCCCCTTATGCCCAAGTTGCAATATTCCTTGTTTGGGGTGAAAAAAAGATTATCAGATTTAGAAATGTCAGAAGTATTTTCCTCACTTACATAAAACTATTTTATAAATGAACATCACTTTCCTTTTACAAAACAAATACATAATTGAATTTGTGAAAGGTTAACACACAAAATATATTTGTTGTGTTGGAGATTTGAATTTTAGCACATTATATTAAATAAAATACTTTCAGATAAGATGATTAAAAACAAAACAAAAAAAAAAACAAACTTATTTTCTAAGTTTTTTCCCTTATATCAAGCAAAATTTAATAAAATTTAATATTTTTTTTAGATCTCACAATACTTGAAGAAACTAGACATCTGCCAATTTTTAAATATTGTCATAATCCCATATGTACACGCAAAATTGAAACATATCTTTTATATTAACTATTTACTAGTAATAATAGAAGTGCTAGAAGAGTTATCTACCTTACTTTGAAAAAAATTTTTTTTTCTTTTCTTTTTTTTTAAGGAATATATATATTAAGAAATTTTTATTTATTTAAATGTTTGATATTAAAATATTAGGTGGTTGTCCAGAATTCTCCCTATATTAAAAAACAAAAACAAAGAAAAATCTTTATGATGTACATACCCATGAGAGAACAAAAAAATACCCATGAAAGAACATATTCTAAAACTCACGTATAATGATCAGGCAGTCTTATTTTTATAGAAAACATTTTTAAACGATTTAAGGCAATAAGAAATTGTAGGCATTACAAGGCTGATTTCATAAGTCTGAATTATTGTTGAGTTATTCTGTTTCTCGAAAATGGCGTTCTGAGACAGTCCCTACTATCTTACTCATAAAATTTGATTTTCTTAGCAAAAATAAAACTACTTAATCAATTTATATGATTTTTAGAATATGGCATTTTTGTTTCATCACAGGTACGTACAGGATACAGATTAAAAAATTTTGTTTTTTTAATATGGAGGTATTTTGGACAAGCAACAAATGTTATATTGAAATATTATTTAAATATTAGAAAAATATTTACAAAATGTTATAAAATAATTTTGTCTATTTAAAAAATGATTAGAGAAATTGAAAGGAGAAATTAAAGCATGAAATTGGAAAACTAAATCTGTTTCAATAAAAATTTTTCTTTCTTTTTAAATATCTTTTTTTGAAATCTGACATGCCTTATTTTCAAAGAAAAAAAAGCTAAAAATAGACAAAAAAAATGCAAATTACATTTTCAAACAAATAAATTGTGTCTGCTCTCTTTGTGATCATTATGAATTAAATAATAAAAAAGATTCAACATAGAGCCAAATTATTTTCATAATATAATAATGGAATAATGTGGGGAGACCAGAGTTTTCTATGGTTCACCAGAACATGGGTTACTTGAATTATTGATCCTAATTTTTGATGAATTTTGGGTTCTAATGAGGAAATTTTTAAAAATTTACAAAAATTTCAGTATTGTCAATTAGATCAATTTTTCATATGTACAAAAAATTATTGAAACGAAATTTCTCAAAAAAACAACAAAAAATGAATTACGTTTATATGAAGCAAAAAAAATAAATGAATTTTTTTCGATTTGAGAACCATTTTGTAATATCTGATAAACACGTAGATTTTCTTAAAGAAATCTTTCTTCATGAATTAGTTTTCAATATAAATTTACTTTTCTACAAAATATTACTAAATATGTAAAAATAGTTCTTGCTCCCCAATCAATAACTTGGTGATTCTTTTGAGTATTATGGAAATTTAATATTGTGTTTACACTCATATATATATAAGAGAATTTAATTATTGAAAATTAAATCCAATTAAAAAAAAAACAAGAAACAAACCTGTAAAGAAAGTATACAGAGTTTTTAATTATCCGATAAGAAATACAAATAAACTTTAAAAACCTTATTCCATGGAGTTTCAGAAAATTGCAATTCTTTTCATCAGAGGAAAGAGGTTTTCAAAATATACAATACATTTTGCAGGTTAATGCATTAAAAGAAACTACAAATATGGATTGAATCATATTTGCATAAAAAGTTATTAAACAGTAAGTGCAAATTTATAAACATTCATACTGGTTATGAAATTATATATATATATATATATATATGTGTGTGTATATAATTATGAAAAAACAAAAAGAGCCTATGTGGATTGATTAATGTTTTGACATTAAAATCTTTTGTTGGGCCTCTAGACTGAATCTTAAATTTCTACTCGTGTATTGAGCGCCTTTGAAAGAATATTGGTTTTAAGTTCTTATTATCCAGAACTTAAATTATATATAAGCTGCCACGATCAGAAGAATTTTGATTATTTTACTTTTTTTTGCAAAGTTTTACAAAGCTGAAAGGAAACAAATAAATTTGAAAACAAATTTTGAAAGAAACATTAAATCCTGTAAAATGGAAAACAGTGGAGAAAAATTAAAATTAATTGGAAATAATTATTAGAATGTCAAAATTAAATGAATCAACAGTCTCTATGGACTCAGAAATTTGCATGTTGTACTTGTTTGCACAGGTGATCATCATGCAAACACAGAGTGCGTCCAATATTTGTTCACAATTTTCAGCTTTGGTTGTCAGTCCTGTCTTCATGAAAATAGTGACTACATTTCCATTTCTTTTCTTTGCAGAATAATTTATTATACACAATTTTGAATGGCCATATTTGTGAAAATGACAATTCTTGGAAAGCACATCGGAATGTCAAATAAGGAGATTTCAGACCTCCTTAGTGTCAACAGGATGATGGTAAAATGTCAGATAAGACTTAGAAAGATTCAGAGTTTAACTACAGAGAGACATCAGAGAAAAAAAAAACACTTGGTTGGCAATCTGACACTGTCAAAACGCCATAGGTCGTTGCAGCAAAGGTGACATTCCATCCAAATTCTTCCTTCACTGAGTATCTCATAGCAAATACAGATGGCCACATCACAATTTTTTTTTTTTTTTTTTAATTACATTTTCAAATGCACCAGCCCAAATGTGACAATACTCCATATCTGGGCGAATGATGGCCTTATAGAGGTACAGATTACTTTCAGGCGTATGTAACTTTCTAGCATGGTAAAAAGACCCCACCTTCTTCGCAGCAGGCGAGGCAATGTCCTCAATGTATCTGTTCCAGCTCATGTTCCCTGTGAACATTATGCCGAGGAGTTTGAACGAATTTTGAGCAGAATAGTGAAACTCTGTATTGATGCCTGCATGTAGGTCATGCATATCAGTTTTTGGTCATACCAATTGTCCTGGTTGTCAGAAAACTTTGTCTATTAACTTTACACAACATCTGGCTTTCTTAGCTCACTTGACTGCAACTCTGACTTTTTTTGTTTAAAGTGAAGTGGAAGGAGACACCAGAAGATTTATAAGGATAATATGGAGGGTGGGCTAAAGACTAACTGTGTAAATTGGGTGACTGTGACAAAAGTCAAAGGCAGGTGAAATCAACGAAACAAGTTCTGAAAACTGAACCAAATTTAATGAATAAATCTCAAATGAAACTACAGATATATTTTTTACAGATGTTTATCTTGCAAACAGGTATTGTCTGCACCTTAAATATACATGTATACAATGTGTTTTGTTAGCTAAAAATAATGAATTTCTCCACATTTGACCAATAACAAAAAAATAGTCTAATGGAAAACAAAAGCATGTACAATTATAGATGTTATTATAATCCAAATATTTTGAGTGATCCTCTGCTCTATCAAAGATATATATATATATGATTTGAATGCTTTGGTAATGCATATGTTAAAGTTTTAAAAAAATTTCAGATGTTATTAATTATTAATAAATGTTAAGGAAGACATTAAGCTTAATTGAAAGAAAGAAAATTTCTTGATGAAAAAAAAAAACAAAAACCATTGGAAATATTAAAATTACCATTTGATTAAGTTTCATTTTTTGATCGATTAACAGGAAGGTAAATAATAATCAACAAAATGCACTTTTTCTAAATAAATATGCAAGTATTAGGAAGTCCTACTGGCTTGGCAGGCTCAAGAATGTCCATGAATGGAGAGGCACTCAATGCCAAATCAATTCACAATGTTGCGGAAAATAAAATTAATCTTATTGAGCATAATCACCAGCATTATCAATTCATGTTTGAAAATTGAATTTTCTTCCGTATTTTCAAATGCAAAATGATAATGCATGCTTGATCGGATATCCAATAATAATAATAATATATAAAGAAAAGACAAAATAAATGATTGCCATCGCTCTAACAAAGAGCTGCATATCCAAATTTAATTTACTAATAATATTTGAGTTATATTTTATTTTAAAATCAACATTCATTGATGAGGCTTTCAAAATATTGTTCATTAATCTTTATAATAAATAACATTTTATTATAGTGCAATTGTGTGAATTGGTTTTCGTTTGATTCTTACATAACATTAGGATGAATATTTGATAGTAAGAAAGAAAATGTTTTGGAGGCAAAATACAAAAAGGAAATGTTAAATATATAAAATATAAACATGTTAAGTGAGTAGAACATTTTTTTGTGTTATTGAAAAGATAAACACAAAAATAACAAAATGTATGATCAAAATAAATGCACACATCAACTGAAACTGATGCATTAAAACAATTTATTATTCAAAATCTGATACAAAAACATTATTTGACCCACAATAACAGTAGGCTGATCACACATTTGGATTCTTCAAAATTCCTACTGACAAATATTTACAAACTTAAAAAGCCCAAAAATTAAAAAACAAAAAAATAAAAAAACAAAAACAATTAAAAGAAAAAGAAAACATGTCATGTCAAGCAACGATGAAAATAAATCTTTTATAATAAATATCCAAATATTTTTATAACTACTTGATTTTTTTAATGTACAATAATACATAAAAGCGTGAATGCCAAATAAATTAAATTCCTGGATAAAAAAAACAAACAAACAAACAAAAAAATAACTTCCTTCTAAAAATGAAAGATTTTTTTAGTTCTGCATGTGCATGCATATAATTATAAAATAATATATTATGTATATAGTTTTGTTTCAGTAACTATTCTAACATTGCTCAATGTATGAATAGAACTACATAGTAGTAGTACTTATGGCAAGTAAACTACACAGAAATGCAACATTTCTGTATTTCACTTGGCACACACACATATTACTATGTAGTTCTACTCATGTATTGAGCACTGTTGGAGCTAAGTGCATTATACATTTGTTATTTTGCACATATTTTGTTGCATTTGATAAACATTTTTTATTAATTCGGTCTGCTGATCATTTGTTCTAAGAAATTTTTGAAAATCAAAGCTTTAGATAAATAAAACATTTTAATGAGACTTTATTAAAAAAAAACAATAAATAAAATCACTTCTATTAATCTTCATGGAGAGGGTCATAAAATATGTACACAAAGTCTGATCAAATGCTGAAAGAACATTTTACATTCAACACACGTCTTCTGCATTTGATCCGAATTTGTACACGTTATGCAATCCTCCCCCAAAAGATGACAGCTAGTTGAAAGATAGAAAAATGAAAACTGACAAAATAAAAGAATTTTATAGAATTTTTTTTTTTATTATTATTTATTCAACATTCAGACTTGGGAAAGTTGGTTAAAATCTTAGAAAAAATAATGACTAGATCGAATTGACACCAAATGTTGATTGTATTCAACAAAATAATTGAGTGACTCAAGAATAATCATAAGTGTTTTTGTGTGTGAGTAGAATAAGAGGGAAATATATCCCACTATATTATAAAAATAATAATTTAAAAATTTTTTATAGGAAAGCCATTATTATTGATATTATTCAATTCTTATCAACATGGGTTCTTAACCATGCGTGCAATGTCTTTTCAGATCAAAGTTGATTCTAAAACCTTCAGTACAGTAGTGCACACTTGTGGGAGTTAATCGATACACCAAAACACTGCAGACTTCCTGAAGGTAAGGTGTAAGAATGCCTAGAAACAACTGATTTCACCACAAAATATTTTCTATGAAATTTGATATCAAATCCACTTAAAGGACAAAGAACCCAGGAAACCAACACATCTGGATATGAATTGTATAAAGATAAACTTTTTTTCTCAGCTGTTACGTATATCACGCACACAATATAGTATTCCAGGTATAATTTTGTTCATAGAGATTGATAAACAATGTCAAGAAAATCACTATTTATAAAATAATGCTCAATAACACATAGCACTATATATTTATTTCGTATGTATATAACTTTAGATATGCAAATGTTTTGAGTAAAACTCTAAATGACTTAGTCTCATCAGATAATGAATCAAGGTTTCTTCATTGACTGATGAGACTGCCATTGGCATTAGTCAAACATATTTGCATTTGTAGCCAGATATATTTGTACAAAAAAATTTATACTAAATAAATTAAATATATAAATTATACTTAAACAAGTTCAAATATATTGATAAAATGAACTTATCAATATTTTTTTTCAGAAGTATTCAATACTACATAGAGCTTTAAATTTTTTTTATACTTATTATATAAACCATCTTTTTGGCTTGAGCAAGTGTAGTCATGTTTCAGTGATTAAGGGTTTCTTAGAGTTTAAAAATAATAATCTATTCTAATTAGTTTTCTGCTGAAATGCAACTCTGTAACTGTAAGGCAAATTAAATGTTAGATGTGTGTGTGTGTGCATGCGATTTTCAAGAATGATTGATGTCAGTTAATATTTTTGAAGGCTTTGTTTTTTTTTTTTTTTGTTTTTTTTTTTAATCAGTTTTCCAATATTTTTAGAGTCTGATTTTTTTTTGTACATTTCAAATATTTTTAGAATACCAATAATAAAATGCTACCAGACAAGATTATAGCCACAAACCCCATTTGGATCGAATTTAAACTTACAAATATTTTGATTTTAGCAGGTTGAATGAATTTTGCATGATTTTATTTTTCTTCAAGAATTATTTCTTGTTTATTTTTATAAAAGTTTGATTTCAAATAAACATCGCCACACGTACACCATTCATTCAGACGTAGATGAGATTATCAGTCATCGTACGAAGATGGCATCATTTCTATCATTGAAGAGAATCTTTTTCAGAGACAAAAAATATTTTTATGTGGAACATTGTATTTCATGGAAACAATATTTTGATAATTTACTCAGTTTTCATCATGGTCATATTTAATGATTGCTCACCAACAATAACTAGTGGTGCTTCTTGGAATCTGAGTCTCTAATTCTTTCAATAACCATTTCAAATCATTGTTATCGCAACAGCCGTTAACCATTCATTTTTTTTATTGGCAATGACGATTATTATCGTCATCTCACACAAACTATTTTGTGTTGATTGATAGTTTTGAAACTTTACAGATCACAAGTATTTCTTTCTCATACATTTTGTTTTAATAAGTGTTTTAATAAACGGTTAGAATTTTGTTGTTTTAATAAATGTTTTAATAAGCGGTTAGAATTTTTTCCAATTCATAATCTGTATAAAAAATAGTATGGTTTATTGTGTATCAATTTATGTTGTAATATTTAATGTCAATGTTTTCTTTGTTTTTTTTTTATTTGATCATAAAAAATAGTTATCAGAAACATTTCATAGATGAACTTCTGGTACTATTCTATCTATAGCTGTAGGGAATTAGGGGCTCACACCTTTAGTATGATTATTATTTTGTAAATGAGAGTATCAGATATGATGCACCTGAAAAATCATTTGTAGTTCTACTATACAAGTCGGAGTGAGTTACAAATTACTATAGAGTGGGAACCTTCAGAATTACCATAGAAATGTTTCTAAGCATCAATTTATTTGAAAGCTGAACAGTATATAATATAAATCTCACCTGTTTGTATATCTGCCTAAAACTTTTGACAGAGGCAACAGATTTTCATGAGATTGGTATCATTTTGAAGCCCGACCCTTCAAACGACAAATATTGAAAAATTGGCTAAAAACAATTTCTTCACCCTCAACTGGGCACTTTTCTAGAGGGAGGGGTCGCTTTTTTCGCCAATATTTTCGAAAGTCATCCCCCTCTTTTTGATTGACTAGCCTTAATTTAAACCTATGTCACTTTCGGTTTGGCGATGGGTGCAACAGCAAAGATGTCACTTTTTTTTTCTTCCCATTCTTTTCCTCGCCTGCCTACTAGCAATTTTTTTTTTTTTTTTTTTTTTGCTCAACACACACCTCCAAACACCCGGGCAACGCTGGGTACCTAGGCTAGTCTCTTATAAATCACAAGTCGAGATACCTGGCATTGCCTGGAAAAATCAATTTTAAATAATATGAAGTTTTCATTCATATATATATATATATATATATATAAATAAAAAAAAGCTGTTTAAAAGAAAGTTGGTAACAATATCTATCTAGGGAAGATGTTGTGAAGCAAGACAAATGCCTGAAATGGTGGACAAGTTTTCCAAAGTTTACAACAAGAATAGAAAGTCCATGATGAACATTAGCTTTTAACAAATACATCTTGCCAGTGAGGAGCTATAATAGCAAAACATTGGTACTTAATAATGCAGCAATAGAAAAATTAAGAAACAGTCATCTAGAGTAAATGACATTGCCACCATATGAACAGCCAAACATAGATGGGTAGGTCACCATCCAAGATAGACAACAGGTGGTCATATAGAATGACAGAATGAACTCAGAGGCAACAAAAAAGACCAAAAACCTGGTAGAGAGAAGACCTTGGCAGCCATGCTTAGCCAGGGACATGTTCTTGAAAACAGATTAGGAACATTTACTAAATTATTGCATTTTGAGCTCTGGTGGTGTATAACACTATTGAGCTACTACCCAAACTTCTGTTTGAATCTAAAGGAATTTATATATATATATAAGCTTGAACATACAAAGGGCTCAATATTTTTTCAGATAGAGCTTGTTACAAAAGGTGTTAAGCTTCAATTATTGCTTATGGATTCAGTTTTTGTGATGTTTCATAACTTATCAGTTTTGTGGGTTATTTAATACCGAACCATAATTCATAAGGACTTATTTTACAGTGAGTAATTCCAATGATTCATACCTTTTCCCCAATGGATTATTAATGGACAAAGTGAACGTTCAACATCCAATAAGATTTGAACTATGTTAGCCAATTGAATAGTCGATGTCACTAATCATTAAAAGATTCATCCACTCTTGCAATAAATTATTTATGAAGGAGCCGTGAAAATCCATAACTGATAGCGAAAAGATTCTAAAAGGTTGACTCAAAATCACATTTCTGATACGTGAAAGAAGCAACAAATATTTTTTTTGAACAAGTATCAAAAAGTTCAATACTGAAACTTTTTTGAGCGTCTAACATAGGCGTGAGAAACTTACAATGGTGATCTATTAAGATATACAAGAATTATGTTTATAAAAGATGTAAAATTAATTTGTAGGTTACCATACAAGTGAGTCAGATAAACAAATCAAGAATGAATATCAATAGGATTTCTCAAACGAATAAACATATTTCAAATACTGAATGTTTTAATAATAGAATCAGAAAATTTAGGCAGAACATCAGATTAAGCAGTTATAAACTAAAATTTATAACGGCATTTTTGGAAACTGACATCATATTCAGTTTACTGTTCGTTTTACATGTTGGCATATAGAAATTAACTTTCAAGCTAATCTATCTCTGCCAGGTCTTTATCCCTCTTCTTTCATTCTCATGATTTTCTCCCATGTTTACCTCAGTATTTTCATGATTATCAATGTATATCATTTTTTATTGGAATCCTTTGAGACGAGTAAATTGTATATTTATTTACTTGTTTGCAGAATGTTATCCTCATCTTTTGTAGTTGTTTTACCACGTTTTGGCCAGCTATTCCTCTAGCCTTCTTGACCACCTGAAGAAGGCCAGAGGAATAGTTGGCTGAAACGTAGTGAAACAACTATGCAGATAAAGATAACAACCCGCAAATAAATAAATATAATCTATCTCTGGCCAGGTCTTTATCCCTCTTTTTCTCAAGTTCATTCTCATCATTTTCTCCCATGTTTACTGAGGTCTTTTCATGATCATCGAATTCAAATATTTCAGAATAAATATTTAACATAATTTGTTTATTGATATTGTTTTGGATAATGTAACTTTTTTGTGCAATGTTTTTTTTCAAAGATTAAATTTGGAAGATTTTTAAAGATAGATATCTAAAAGGTTATGGCAAATAATCACACCTAGAAATAGAGAAGGCAGAATGTACAAATTCAAGAGATGTAATACAGCCAGGACAGACATGCAAGGAAGATCACATAATCTTACCCCCCCCCCCACACACATGCATACAAAAATTAAAACGTGTGGTGGCACAGAAAATGGTCATAAAGGATAGGATTTGAAAAGATGGAAAGAGTGAGGATTGTAAGCAGCATTAATACCTAGATGGAAGAGTACAGAAATTCTGAGGTGGCATATTGTCACTTAAATTCCAGCGAGAACTATGATTAACTCGTCTGAGCTCCAATCTCTAACCGTCCTCCTCCCTGCCGGAATTTTACAAAAAAACTCAACTAGCTACAAAAACTATCAACAATTTCCCCCACTCTATGAGTCTAAATCTAAATGCAGATTCCATAAACAAAGCCTCTTTTCTAAAACGGTCTACCTGTGGAACATTATTCCACTGGCTTGCTCCCCAGCCAACTACAATAGCTGAGTCTTCAAGTCCAATGTAAACAAGTTCTTGTTGAACTGTCCACTTAATAAAATTCTACCCAACTTACACCATTAACGATTACTACAGTAACACCTTACATTCATTACCCCTTATCCTCGAGTGGCCTTCAGGCCTTGATAAGTAATGCCTCCTTTTAAAAAAAAAAAATAAATAAATAAAAAAAATAAAATAAAATAAATAATACAACTTGTGAGAACACAAAGTAATTTGCAATGGAGATTACTGGAAATCTGGAAAGACTTATAAGTCTGAATCTAAGAAATATCACGTCTTTGCCAGTGAGCAATGACACTGATAATGACTTGTGTGCGAATGTATAGTAAAAAATAATATACAAGATCATTTTTTTCCTCTCATTTTTACAGTTGATGAGAAAATATGTAAAAATGAATTACTTCAAACCAGTAAAAAAAAAATATGTAAAAATGAAGAGTGAAATGAGAGAGAGAGAGAGAGAGAGAGAGAGAGAGAAAAGAACATTAGAAAACTGACTAAAAATGAAACTGAATAAACGAAGCGAACATTTCATAGAGAATGTGTCCAAGCTGCCTTATTTTCTTTTATATTTATCGCTATAAGTATCTTTACATGCCATGATCGCATCTAAATTATACGAACAAGATTAGACATGTTTCCCGTTTTATAATTTTCAATTTTCATTAATGTAGATTTAGCCGATTTTATTTTCTAATGTTAACATTTTTTTTAAAAACAGAAATGAATACTGACTCCAGGATTTATCAGGTTTGAAAATAAAAATAAAAAAACTTTAGCAACACCAGAAAAATAGATTATTTAAATCAATCTTTCTTTGCAGTTAGAGGAGTCCATGGTTGCATTTAGGAAGTAACAGGTGATCACGATCATACTAACAAGATCATTATTATTATAATATCGATGGGATGTTAAGTAGGTTTCAAATAAAGTCTAATTAAATATGAAAAGGCAGAACATATAAAAAATAAATGGCAACTCATTTCCCTTTGATTTCAATACCAAAACGGTCATTCATTTGTTCTTGTGGAAACCAATGAACTTCATCATCTTCAATGATCATCAATTACAGATTGATTTATCAAAGAGATCAGATCAATAAACTTAATTAAGCACTATCAATGTAGACCTAATTAATTTTCATATTGAACAACTTCTATTTGACAATTCTTCTGAAACTGTTGTGTTTGGAGAAAGAAAGAAAATATATTTTATTTCTGTCTAGTCAATAAAACCGTGAAAGAACTAGGTTCAATAAGGTTTCTTACACTTTTTGTTTATTCCAAAGAATCCATTTGGATTTTTATTTTATCAATGCCAACAATAAATTTGTTAAGTATGAGAATTGTATCAGACTTGAAAAAAAGAGAAAACATCTGATTTCTGTTGTTTTAAGTATTTCCAGTGTTGCTTATTTTTATATTTGGATAATAAAATGCTATTTTATGTTTAAGCATAAAAGAAAACACCTAAAGTCAAACATCATTTGATATTGAATGAAAAAATCAAACAATGATATTGATTTACAGTCAGAAATCAAATAATCTGAAGTCTTCAGATTCCAATCAAACAATTGGAATTGTGGAGAAATTGGGAAAAAATTCTGAATTTTGAGAATCTAACAGAATTGATAAAGAATTTTCTTTAGATTTTTCAACATTTTTTTTTATTATTACATCCATAACTTTTACGATTTTGTGATATACGTTTTTAAATATTCAAAGACAAGTATTTAGAGAAAATGTAAAATGTGTTGTAGCATAATTATGTTTCAAAAATAAATATTGTAAAAAGCCATTAAAAAAATCTTGGTTTTTATTTTTTTAAAGCCAAATAAACAACTAACATTATTGATATTCTAAAGTGACTCAAAAGTTGTATTGAGAAAATTTCTAACTTACAAAATAAAAATAAAAAAAGAGGGAAAATTTATTAACTACTTGACTTATTGCAAATGCCAAAAATATATTTGGACATAAAACTAAAAAAAAATGTTCAAATTGTTAAAGAAAAGAAAAACATGGCAAATATTTTTTTCTCGAAATCACAAATGAAACTATTCAGATCCCATTAAGTATAATCGTACACGTCAAATATAATTAAAGTAGCTAACATGAAAATCTGTGATTAATGCAGATATGTTACCATTATAATTTTTTTTTTTTTTAATGTGGGGATTATTTTTACATTTAAATAAAAGACAAAAATATCCATAAAATCATTTTTTTTTTTAATGCGGGAATTATTTTTATATTTAAATATAAGACAAAAATATCTATAAAATTAGATCAATTTGTAAAAAAATATTTGTAAAAAGGAAATCTGCACGTAGCTTTTAAAATGGATGATAAGAGTGACAAAGAATTGAAAGTTATCAAATACATATCTTTTACTTAATTAAATACTTGTATTTGATTAATCATTAAAACAAATATCTAGACATGATCATCACACATAAATAGAATTGAATTTAGATTTTTATTAAATAATCTATTAAAACTATGGATCTTGTTCATATATAATCTTGTCACTGTGCACATTGAATGATGCCCATTTTTAAGTATATATAGATTTCTTTCTCGATAAAATACCCGATATGTCATAAAATAAAGTGCTGTAGAAAGAAAATGTAGTAAAGATGTTTGTAGATCTGAAAGAAACCAATCTGTGGTTTATTTTTAGTTTTTCCTGTGTTTAATTTGTTTTCTATTTTGTCTTTCAACACATACACACACATATTAATCACGTTCAAATATGCTGATACAATGAACTTGAACTAATATTTTATTTTAAAGTGTTCAGTACAAGGTAAAGCTTTATAAATAATTTTTTTTTATATAAATATTAAATCAACCTACGCTGATTTGTGTTTCTGTGCCAAACAAGACTTGAATTTATGCCTGGCACAGAAACATTAATTAGTGTAGGCTATTTTAATGTTTATATAAATTATACACACACACAGATATACACATGCACACACATATATATAAGTAATGTGAACACAAAAATATCTATGTTGATGTTCAGAGGTGCAATTTGATCACTGGGAGCAATGCCTACCTCCTGGTTCTTGTTAGAACATTCATCTATGATCAATTGCTCTGACCAAAATGTGCCTATGGTGCAGTGCAAATGTTGTGCACTATAAATATTTATGCATACGCATCTTTTTGGCTCTATGTTAGATGGGTAAGAGATTTAGTAGGAGAGAAAGAGAAATGTGATGTTTGAAGACGAGTGACTGCTACCTGTTGATCTACATGCAAATGGCGTCACGCTTATAAATGTTGCTGATCATCTTCAAAATTCTTGCTGAAGTGTTCACTTCTGTAGAAATTAAACAATGATTAAAGTGCTCTGTGTTTAGACAGTTTTTTTTTTTCAAGAGCTGATTTGATGAATGACCAAGACCATGTGAATCTGGAAAGGTTGTTTGACTACTAATTCTGTGAAATTTAAATTACACGAAAATCAGATAAAATTTTACACGTCCTTAAAATTAATCAAATTTTACATTATTTTCAGATCTTATAACGAATGTTTAAATGCACAGAAGTAAAAAACTTCCAAAATGCATAACTTCAGCCATAAAAACAATATATATTTTTTTATGTATCTGATCCTCATTCACAGGTCCAAGAGTACCAATGTATTATGAACCAGTCCTGGAATGAGTACTCCTATTAATAATGGTTAATACTCAATTTCCTAAAGCTCTAGGAAGACATGTATGAGATATCATTTTTAGATCATAGTTATAACCCAACATGGCTGCTTTATGTTATTATAAGTTCCTATAAATATTTCTACTCGCCATGTATCAGTCATACTAACTCAGATGAAAAAAAAAAAAAAAGATGACCTACTTTTATTGCTGACAGATTTACAAATGATCCTACAGTCTATACATAGTTTTTTTTTTTCTCTTAAATCACCAAACATGTTTTCTTTTTAATCCCCATTAAGACGAATTTCAACTGATCTTAGTCTTGTTAAAAATATGAGACTTATTTTTTCGTGTTGTATATATACACCCACATAAAAGAAACAAACAAAAATTCCTCAAAAGAATAAAATCTAGCAAAGTTTATTTATTTTAGGAAAGGTCTTCCAAGTGGAATGAAGAAGCAGGTTATCATTAAAGTATTAGGCATTTCTTTTTGTTTAAAATAAATATTAGTCTTACCTGTTGAACAAGTGCGTATCAACAAAACCAAGTGGTACAGATGGACGGTTCTTTTTCAAATGAGAGGGAGAATCAGTTTTGTACTGAATTGTCCATTTTGGAAAAGAGAAAAAAAAACGTAAACAAAAACTAGACGAACCTGTGGCAAATAACATTTTATGTCCTGGCTAGAAATATACTTAAAGCTGATTCTCATAGTTAAATTCAGAAAAATAATATTGAATAGGTAATCAACGTCTGAAAAAAAAAAAAAAAAAAAAAAGGAAAAAAAAAGAAAAGAAAAGTGCCTGCGATCCGTCTGTAGATAAATATTTATTGTACATTAAAAGATATCAATATAAAATATAATCAGTACCATAAATACTTACACACCATTAAAATATCTCCCCCAAATTGGTTTTTAAAAGTTGATAAAGAAAAAAAAATCACATAGAAAGCACATTGCTTGACAAAAAGCAAAAAAAAAAAAAAAAAATATAAATAAAAGCATTAAACTCATAATGCTTTGATTAAAGTCATCCATTCATGTCATACACACAAGACTTGGTCATTAGTTGTATTCGAGAAAGAAAAAAAAAAAAAAAAAAAAAAAAAAAAAACAAGCTAAAGTAAAACTGAAATGATATGACTAACTGAAAGTTATTTATTTTTGTAATACATTTGCTTTTTTTTCTTGTTTATCTCAGAATTTAATTCTTTTAGAATTGCTTATGTCGCCAGATTCTGAAGAAAGTATTTATTCAGTCAGATAGGGGTGGGTTGGATTGAGTGTCATGTGTGTGTGTGTTTCAGAATTTAGCCGAGAGATGACTGATGGAGATGGGAGGTTGTCAGAGGACTTTCAGCATCCACAGCCTCCATCTTGTGCTTGCGGTTCAGCCGGGGTCTCCTTCAATTTTACTTCTGTCACTGAGAGCAGGCGTTAAGGAAACTAAACACGCACAAATAATAACAGAAAATAAAATACTCAAAAACAATACAACAGAGAAACAAGCAAGAGTTAAGAAAAGAAGGCATGCACATGCAAAAAAAAAACAAAAAACAAAAAACAAAAAAAAAAACAAAGAAAAACCAGCAACAATGAAAGAAGCAAAATCTAATAACAAGCATCATTTCAAAAAAGTGAAATGTCTTTCATGAGAAAAATGGTAAAAGTAGAATTTATGAAGATAATTGTGATGATGTCAATGAACGAATGGGTTTATACTTAACTATGGAGAAAATTTTAAAATATTTGCAAATTTGACGTTTCGAATTTTTTAGATGAGGATTGGTTATTCGTATTATTTTGATTCATCGGACTACTGTTTTCATCTTGAACGTGATTTTCACAATGTTTTGGTTGATATAACCTCCGACCTTCTTCAGATGTATCTTGTTGAACTCGTAAATGTTTCTGTCGAACTCGGGAATTTGGACGGAATTTCGAGCAGAACGCTTTATTTACTTCACAGGGGTAGCGTGCTCTTGTTCCGTCAGATATGACTGGATAGAGGTCCTAAGTAAATCACAAATGTAGATTTTGGTCGCCCGCACTGAGGATTGAACCTCCAACCTTCAGGAGAATATCACTTTTACAATTGATTTTTCCCAGTACTATAACCACTGCGCAAGATTTTTAATAGACAATTTTTTTTTTTATAGCTAACAAAAGCGAACTCATTTTATTTTTTTAAATTTGTCTCATGGGAATTTTTTTCTAAACTAAAATTCATGATTGTTTAGAAAATATCTTTTGGGAAAAGATAGTTTTTAAAAGCTTAAACTTGATATTTTGTTTTATTATTTAGAAATTGCAGAAGTATTTTTCTCATGAAATACTTATCAAGTTGAACAACAAGCCATCTTTGCAGTTGCCATTATTGATGCTTTATGAGAACAAAGTTCAATAATAGAGATGTTAAATTTCTTAATAGATGTTCACTTAAAAAAAAAAAAAACGAAAGTTGGTGATAGTGAAGTGAATATTCATGATATGAACTGACAACTTGAGCCAAGTTTGAATTCAGTTGCTTACATTTAACCACTTTTACTTTGGACATTTCTAACCTTCACATGCTGCCTCCTCTCTTGTACCAGATTCTAGGAAGAATTGGGCAAACCAATGTCAACAACAGAATTGAGCTGATCAAAAATCATATTGTGCCAATCTATACAGATTTACTTCCAAATATGTTAAAAAAACAAAACCAAAAAAGTTTTAAATGTATGAATAATATTGTTGCATATATTTTGATAAAATACTTTTACAGTTAAGTATAGATATGATTTAACAAATGCAATGGACTATAAATGACAGGATATGACCTTGAAGTCAGTTTAGCTGATTAGTTTAATCAAATGAAACAAATTTTAAATTGAAATAATCCCCTCTTTAAAAAAAAAAAAACAGAACGTTTTTCAGGCAACTATCCGGTGAAAGTCACCAAAGAATATGTTTGGCCCATGAAAACCAGATACAAATTTAGTCCCGATCAGAATTATAATAAGGCTGAAGAATACATTTTCATCAAATTTCTTATGAAAATTCACAATTGGTTTACAGCTTAAATATTATCAATTGGGAAGAAGATGCTCACTTAAACAATTCAGTTATCTTTAGCAACTTATTTTGAAAATATTTATTCAATTACAAACATCTTGTTTTCTTTTAAAAATGTTCAGTATGACCATTTTTTTTTTTCATGGGCAGAGGAAAGACTTTTGGAGGTTAGCTTATTGAGAGATGAATTATGGTTGGTTCAACTGGAAATGAAGGTTCCCTGTTGGAAGAGCTCAAACCCTAATGACTTCAACGATTTGCAATATTATTGATGACATATCCTATTGAATCTTAAAGACACCTATTATTTAAATATTAATTTGTATGTAAATTATAGAAAATAGATGTCAAATTTTTCATTAAAATTTTGTACCATTTGTGTTGATTATGTAACAAATACGTTCATAGCTAATGATGTTATGTATATAAGTATTCACAATGTTACTCTGGAGAAATATACAACGTTATTACAATATTTTTTCATCATAAATTCATTTAACTTTCAATTAAGAAAGTCATTTTTTTTTTTAAACCATCAAATTTAGGAAATAAATTTTTTCTCTCTAATTTTATAGACATTCATCTTTAAATTGGTATTCTTATAAATGATTCATATTTCATTTTTTACACATTTAAATATAGGTACTTAAAGTAAAAATACAAAATGCATTGCTAATGGTTGTGAATTGCTATCAATTCAAGAAAAAAAAAAAAAAAGCTATTCTACTAAAAGCTTGTATAATTTATTCACAATATTTCTACTTTTATATAAAAGGAAGGTTGTGTATGATTTCGTTTCCTATGGACTCCAAAACAGCTGGGCCTATGTTTTTTTCTTTTTAATTTCACATAAATGTATTTTATGTGTTTGGAAGTGTTTTTAGATAGGTTTTATACTGGAATGCGTCTGATAATTATCAAAACTAATAAAAAAAAAAAAAAACCCAGTCTGATCTTCACCAAAGTTGCCACTTTTACACAGTCTAACATCATCAGTGCATTTCAGAAGTTTTATCACTGCACAAACAAATGTGTTCAGCATAGAAAATGAACAGTAGGTTCTTTTATATGACAGGGGTGCATTCAAAATGAAGGTTTCTGTTTAGAGCACAATTGAAGTATGATACTTGACATTTGCATTTTAAATTTTGATTCTAACCATTATACATAAAAATAATTTTTTAAATCAATAGATTCTCTACAGTGCAATGGATTGTCAGTAGAAGGAGGAATATGATGCTTCTTCCCAGTGCACCACAATGTGTCCCTAAATAGAGATAGCAATCAATCGATTTGATTGAAAAATAGACTATTTCAACAAGGGTAAAACATTTGTTGATCCTTATTAAATCCTAGGCAACGCCAGGTCTCCTTGTTAGTTATATATAAGGAGAAATAAGTATACTTGTCTATCCAGAATATTTTAGTCAGGTTCAACACAATTGAGCCACAAAGCATGATTCAATATCTTGTAGCAGTTTTTAACAATTATGATTCTGATTCCTAGAGTAATTTGAAGATTTTTATTTTTTTTTTTATTTATTTTATTTACAGAAAATGAATTAAATTTTATTCCATTCCCATTGAGAAATAATTTAGTTGAAGATTTTTAGATTTCTCTGATCAACAATAAATCTTTAAATTTACTTTTCAAGCAGATGACTTATTTAGTTATTTTTTTCAAATCCTTATTTTATTCGTCTTTAATCAAATATCTCATTTTCACACTGCAGTTAATTTGTAATAATTATCATGTGGAAACAATGCCAGGAGTTGAAAAATATTTTACGGAATGAAACAAGATCTTCAGAAACATTTTCTTATAAATAGCGTTGTCCACCATTTTTTCAAATGATACAAAGTGCATCCATATCCCCCCCCCCCAAAAAAAAACAATCACAAATTATGTTTCTCTGATTTTGTATATTTTAAGGATTAACAAAAGTGCAACTTTTTTCTTCAGATCTGCTTCCAGATATTTACATTGAAGCATTTAGTTTTTGTTTTATTCAATCACACAATGAATTGGCTTATCTGAGAAAAGCAAAAAAAAAAAAAAAGTTCCAGAAATGAGGATTTCCTCATAGTCAGATAATACACTTCTTTACTGGAATTTCTAACTAGTTGTAGCATTGCTCACTTCTGTTCCAGCTGGCAAGCAGATTCTTCTGAAGCTTGACTACAGATAATGAAAAGCTTTGGGATTATTTGCTGAATAAATGGATATAGTTTCCTTGTCACTTAATTCATGAGAATATTCTGTTCAAGGCAGATCTGCAGTCAAATCATTGCTTCCATTTACAAATGGCTCTAATCATATTTGTGGGGATATAGAGTTCATTAGATATCTTTAACTTTTCCATCATTATATTATTTGGTTCTATGCATTTCAAGAGAAATCACTGTCACCTTTAATATTTGGAAAATATTACAGGCTAAGAAAAAAATTCAAGATACATACAGGCATTTTAAATACTTGTGTGTGCGTGTAATATTCCTATCTCTACTATTATATAAAAGGAACTTTGTGTGTCTGTGAGTTAGTTCCCTATGGACTTGAAAATGGCTGGGTCAATTTTTATGAAATTTCACACAAAGATTCTTTATGCATCTGGCAGTGTTCTTAGATAGGTTTTGTATCGGAATGTCTTTGATAAGTATCAATAATCCAAATTATCTGATGAAAGTTGACCAGAGTTTATACCTTACACAGCCTAACATCACAAGTGCATTTGAGAAGTTTTATTACCACACAAGCAGTAACGTCAGGTATATAAGATCAACAGTAGGTTTTTTGATATGAAAGATGCTGCAATATTTTGGTGTTATAATGGGGTATGATCCCACACAGTCGGGACGATTCTATTTATAAACGATGCTGCTAAGAACTGACGAATCAAATTAATTCACGTTCTGCTACCAACCAATCAGAAACCAGAATTGCTTCATAAATATTAAACCTTTTCTGGAGCAATTTCACATGTTCTTTTCCGTCTCGACACGGTAAGAATATTTTGTTCTGTTGAACTGTCTACTACAAACAAGTCACCTCCCAGGACTTGTGTGTAACAGCGAACCATCTGAAACTGTTCTGAAACTAAAAATGGCTTACACTTCTAGAGGTTATGGGCCAAGCGTGCGTCTTTATTTCGATGGATCTGAATCAAAATTTGAATTGTGGCAAGTTAAATTTCTAGGATATCTACGAATCCAAAAGCTACACAAAGTACTACAAACACAACCTGAAAACAGAAACGACCCAGACTTCATTGAAAAGAACGCAACTGTCTTTGCGGAATTAATACAGTGTTTAGATGACCGAAGTCTATCACTGGTAATGAGAGAAGCCCTGGACAACAGCTGCAAAGCATTAAACATATTGAGAGAGCATTATTTATCGAAAGGAAAACCCAAAATTATTTCTTTATACACTGAACTGACCTCTCTAAAACGAATGGAAGCCGAAACTATTACTGATTATATTATAAGAGCCGAGACAACTGCAAATTCTTTAAAAATGTCTGGTGAAGTTATAAGTGACAGTCTGTTAATATCTATGGTCCTTAAGGGATTACCGAGTGATTTCAAGCCATTTACCACCGTGATAACCCAGAAAGAAAAACCCATGACTTTTAGCCAATTCAAGGTAGCATTCAGAAGTTACGAAGAAACTGAAAAAATGATCATATAACAAAACGATTCCACAAATATCATGAAATTTAAAAATACACACATAAAAACACCAAAATCGAATTATACCCATGCCAGGAATAAAAAACGCAACTTTGCTAAAAGCAAGTTTTTTCCTAAGAAAAGTACAAAAATTATTTGCTATAATTGTGGACGACCTAATCACAAGAGTTTCCAATGTAGATACAGGACTTAAAATGGCGACTACATTAAAAATGTAGAGAGCTCTGTTAGCGAACATACATTTTTATTTTCGTGTACATTTAATGCTTCAACAAACAATAATAATTTTCTTGTCGATTGTGGGGCCACGGCACATGTGATTACAAAGGAATCTGATTTTATCAATTTTGATCCCAACTTTAAGCCACAAAATCATTTTGTAGAACTAGCTGACAGGAGTTGAGTCAATGATATCGTTTTGAAAAGAGGCAATGCGAAAATCTTGCTAAAGAACAATAAAGGTGAACTGTGTTTCTGTATTCTAGAAAACGCTCTTCTAATCCCAAAATTTAAACAAAATATTTTCTGTACAAGCTGCCACAAAACAAGGTGAAAATATAAACTTTAGCCCCAATAAATCAAAACTGGTATACCCGAATGGAACTGTATTCAACATTAAAGAAAATGGAAGATTATATTATTTAAATAGCGTAGTCCCATCAAAAACCGCCTGCCATAATCTACAGTCATGGCATAAAATTCTTGGACACTGCAATATTCCTGATATCAAAAAGTTGCTGACTGTAGTTGATGGAATGCAAATACAAACATCAAAAAACTTCAACTGCGATGTCTGTACGCAAGGGAAAATGACAAACTATCAAAACAAGATACCAGACAAAAAGGTAAAAGAAAATCCTATCAATGGGGCATTGTGACTTGAACAGTCCCGTAGAACCGATGGCCAGAGAACATTATAGATATGTGTTGAATTTCGTAGATGACCATTCAGGTTTAATAATGGTTTACTTTTTAAAGAACAAATCTGATACCCTGCTAGCAACTAAGAAATATCTAGCCGACATGGCCCCTTACGGTGAAATCAAGTGTATTCACTCTGACAACGGTACGGAATTCACCAATAAAGACTTTGAACTAATTAACCATCATATCAGGCATGAAACATCAGCTCCTAGATCGCCACACCAAAACGGGACTGCTGAACGTGCGTGGCGGACACTTTTTGAAATGGCAAGATGCCTACTCATTGAATCAAAACTCCCTAAAAACCTCTGGACGTATGCACTTATGGCGGCAGCCTATATACACAACAGGTGCTTTAACAAAACACTATCTAAAACTCCATATGAATCTTTCTGCGGTAAAAAAACAAATTTAAGCAGAATACATATATTTGGTTCAACTTGCTTCGCATATGTTAATTTTATTTATTTATTTTTTTTTCGCATATATAGAGAAAAAGAGTAAATTGAATATTAAAGCCGACAGAGGTATATTTCTTGGATACAATAAAAACAGTTCAGCCAATTTAATATTTTTTCCAGAAAAAAATAAAGAGAATCCAGTGTGTGAAATTCACAGACACGTTTAATTTTACAGATGAAAACCCGTCATATGAAGATGAAATTATATTACCTCAAATAATTAAAACAAATGAAAACAATAAAAATGACGGAGACGAGAGTATCCATGATGATGATGATAAAGTCGAAAGATATCCCAAAAGAAATAGAAGGCGACCCAATTTTTTTGTGGTCGACAATATAAAAGATTATCAAATCGACTATTGCTATTCAATGGAAAATGCGCCAAAAAGCTTCAATGAAGCAACTAATTCAGAACATTGTGATGAATGGAAAATTGCCATGAAAAAAGAAATAGATACTTTAATCGAAAATGATACCTATACGGTAGTGCCTCTCCCAAGAGATAAACATGTTATTTCTACCAGATGGGTCTTTACAAAAAAGACCACAGCATCAGGCGTAGAACAGTACAAAGCTAGATTTGTTGCTAAAGGGTACTCTCAGATTTACGGTATAGAATATTTTTCTACGTTTTCACCGACCACAAACCTAACGACAATCAGAATTTTACTGCAAGTCGAATCACAATATGACCTAAACATCCATCAAATGGACGTAAAAAATGCTTATTTGAATGCCCCAATAGACTGAAATTTATATTACCCCTCCAGAGGGATTTATAATGAAAAATAAAAATAGCGTGTGACGATTTAACAAGTCATTATATGGTCTAAAGCAGAGTGCTCAGTGTTGGAACACAGTATTTCATGATTATATTATTAAACAACAATTTAGACAATGCGCTGTAGACCCCTGTTTATATACCCAACACAAAGACGATAAACTACTGATTTTGGTTTTGTGGGTCGATGATATTTTAATCGCATCAAATTGTGACAATGTTAACTGATGTTAAGAAGAAATTAAGTAAAAGATTCAAAATGACTGATCTTGGCAAAATATCCTGGTTTCTGGAGATAGAATTTACTCAAAGCAAAGGACTTGTTACGATGACTCAATCGAGATACATCGACAAAATACTATTAAAATTTGGAATGGGAGAGTGCAAGAAACGCTCTACACCGGTCGAAAATGCTATTAATAAAAATATACACACAGAATCTGAAATAATAAATGACACACAATATCGCAAAATTATAGGTAGTCTTATATATTTAATGACTGCAACCAGGCCCGACATATGCTATACAGTAACAAAACTGTCACAAAAATTATCACGACCAACAATGAAGGATTTAAACAGAGCTAAACAAGTCCTGCGTTATTTAAAAGGAACTAAAGAACAGAAGTTAGTATTTAGAAAATCAAGAAATCCCCTAAAATTAGGTTTTTCGGATTCAGACTGGGCAAGCGACGAGGATCGCAAGAGTGTATCTGGATATTGTTTCAGACTCTCAGAAAATGGGCCTATTATTTCATGGAAATCTAAAAAGCAACAGATTGCATCTCTCTCTATGTGTGAAGCAGAATTTATCGCGATCACACACACGACCCAGAAAGCACTCTACCTTAAAAATATCCTGAAGACTATTTTAGAGCCAGAATTAATTAAAAGCCCGGTAGTAATCAATTGTGATAATCAAGCCAGTATAGTCTTAGCACAGAACACGATAATCAACCAAAGATCTAAGCATATAGATATAAAATACCATTTCATAAAAAACGAGATAAAAAAGGAATCCGTTATTTTGAATTACATATCATGAGAACAAAATATTGCTGATGTATTTACGAAACCCGCAACAAGGATAAAGTTATGTTTTTTCTCAAAACTTGTTGGAGAATTCGACTGAATAATTTTTTTTTTCACTGCCCTGTATGTATATAGATTTCTATATATCAAAAAAAAAAAAAAATTAGTCCTGGACAAGACGTTAAACTGTATCCATTTTATTTGTATTAACACTTTAACCTACTAATGCGTAACTAATACTTTTGCTTAAACAAAAAAACAAAAAAACGCTTTGTAATTTTCCTTTTTGACATTTGAACACAATTAAAAATGGCGTCTTTTTAAATGCTAAAATTCTAAGATCCAAATGATTTCTAATTTTTGTTATGTCTAAGTGAATATAAAAATATATATTTATTTTTGAGCAGAACAAACACAAAGGACTTCCCCATTATAAAAAAATAGGGAGGATGTTGCAATATTTTGGTGTTATAATGGGGTATGATCCCACACAGTATTTATAAACGATGCTGCTAAGAACTGACGAATCAAATTAATTTACGTTCTGTTACCAACCAATCAGAAACCAGAATTGCTTCATAAATATTAAACCTTTTCTGGAGCAATTTCACATGTTCTTTTCCGTCTCGACACGGTAAGAATATTTTGTTCTGTGGAACTGTCTACTATAAACAAGTCACCTCCCAGGACTTGTGTGTAACAGCGAACCATCTGAAACTGTTCTGAAACTAAAAATGGCTTACACTTCTAGAAAAGAGGCGTTTTAAATTAATGTTTTTGTTAGAGCACAATTGAAGCACGATACTTGATGCTTACATTTTAAACTTTAAACTTAAAGTGACAGTCCACAATACATTGTAGTCTACAGTGCAATGTAGATTACAATATCTGGTGGACTAAGTCACTGCGGGAAGGCATGTGAAGCTTTCTCCTGGTACACGGAGATGGGTGCCCAATTAGAGCAGGCGATCAATCGATTTGATTGAAAAATGGGCGATTTCACCAATTCTAATGACAATAAAAATATGGGAGTGTGAAACATTTGTTGATCATCATTCAATCCCGAGCAACATTCGATAAGTATATGATAGAAACAATTTTAATGAAGAAAAATTGACTATTGATGAGGAGAGATTAATATATTTATTAAATAAGATATTTACAGATTGGATTATGTCATAGCAATGGTTTCCTGTTAATTAATCAGCACAAAATTGTTGGTATGACAATCCAATATGTAAACATCTATATATATATATATATATACATATATATATATATATATATATATATATAAATATATGACCCAAGATATATAATTGTATTTTGTTCGAGTGATAATGAAATAGATCGTAAAGAATTGGATTTCTTTAAAAAAATAAAGACATGGCCACTTGAATCTATTATATATATATATATATATATATATATAAAATATATTTTAGTCATCGACATACAGACCTGTTTCGTTGTTTCACAACTCATCAGTGCCGCTAGACTAACACCTCTCCCAAGTCGAGGATCGAACCTAGAACCGTCGTGATGACAGTCGGCAGTCCTACCCCTTGACTACGGAATCAGTGGCCGAAAGTAACCTGTCCGAACGATTATTTAAATAAACATCCGTCCGCTACAAATCGAGCGAAGGCATTTGGACGATATATATATATATATATATATATATATCGTCCAAATGCCTTCGCTCGATTTGTTTACACAAAGAGTGTCACTTTATATGCTAATGGCAGTTTGTATATCACTTCCCAATATGCTCAACACACACAGCATTTATTTTTTGTGATAGAGACAAGGTTAATTTATTTACAGTAAACATTCAACTTGAATGTTGTTTTATCCATGCATAAGAATGTCGGAATATTTATTTTTATTATTAAAATAATAATTCTAAGACTCCTCCTCCATGTAGCTATGGCTACTCGAAATCAAAATCAAAGACGATAACAGCACTTTTACCGATTAGACTACAAAATCTTTGCCAGAATATTGGATAATTTTATCACCTATAAATGTGCATACCTTCATTTTTTGCTTTTGTTATTGTTTTGGTGACAGAGACAAACATTCAATTCTTTTAACCAAATGTGACCGATACTTTGAAACGCACGCACACACATATGTGCATGTGTTTCAAAGCATCAATAACATTTGGTTAAAAGGGTTGAATGGTTCATAAAATAATTTCAATTAAATATAAGATTATCCTTAGCGCCATCCCTTCTCTCTCCATCTGTAGAGTCAAATTAGCAGTCAATATCATTGTTTGATCATGCGAATTTAAGATTCTACTTTTAAATAATTTATCTTTGAAATACCCAACTTCAGTTACAAGAAACAAATATGACGATGCATGTTTAGAAAATATGGTGCATTCTGCATGCATACAATGCAACAGTGAGTTTTGGATGCAGCATTCAACTAAGACAGGAATTCGTTTTCAGAAGCAAGTAAACCATATTTGTATTTCTTTTTTTCTAGGGAGAGTCTGTGAAATGATTTTCTCAATTAGCTTCTAATTTACATTAATCATTTATAAAAAAAAAGATTTTTTTAAAATTGTGATGAAATGTATTTAAAAAAAAAATTGTCCCTTCTATTTGCCATTGCAAGAGAGAATTATAAGTTACAATCAACCTGCATCACATTTATGACGTAGAATTGTTCCAAGTAATGGCATTCTTTAATCCATTCTTACCTTGAGTTATCAATCAATTGATGAATTAGTTTGAATTCAAATATTTTAATACATTCTTTCTGTTATAGATCTTTAGAAATAAAAGGATTATTAGTTTTGTATAATCTTCAAATCATCAAATATATCAGTGCAATATTTTTGGAAAGTGATTGTCATGAAAAGTTGTATCATATTAGTTGTCAATTCACTTTTCCATGGAGTTTTATTATTTGTAGTTAATAGTTACAGTGTACATTTTCTGTATTGAATCTTTATTTAAATGTAATAAGCCTAAAAGAAAATGTAAATATCACTTTTTTACAGTATATTCGTAGGAGTACATAAAAATTGTTATATTAGTGTAAAACAAGTAAACACTAGATTTATATATATAATCCATTAAATAACATTTGACCATCCACATGGATTATTTATTACACCGGAATATCTTTCCCTAACAGTGAAAGGTTGTAGAAAGCCTGTAAACTTTACTATCAGATAAGTTTAATTAAAATACAGCTCATTTTTTAAAACCTGCTTTTGCATAAGTTTAAAAAAAGAAACAAAAACAAATAAAAAATATGAAATCAAAACAATGAAATAAATTCATTTTTTGAGATGATTGGTAATTTGAATTATCAGTATTATTGTTTTCATCTTGGTTGTTATAATCACCAACCTTCAGATGCATCTTTTTAAAGTTGAAATGGGGGAAAAATATGCACCCTAATTGATTCAGTTTGAAATTCTGTATAAGTTCTAAAAGAGGTACATGAAGATATCAGCTAAAATAGAATAGAATAATAGAATAATAGAATAGAATAATATAATAGAATAGAATAATAGAATAGAATAGAATAGAATAATAGAATAGAAAAGTAGTCTGAACAATCCAAATACTATCAAATTCTTTTACTTTAGTCATTAAGAATTCTACAGTTGTCAACATTGAACATCATTTTAAGGCTTGATTAAAAGAAAGGTTATTAGTCAAAGCTTATATAAAGCAAAGCAAGGATTAGAGAGTCAAATAGGAAGTTGATAACTAATTATAACTAATGATATAACTATGACTAATTATAATTAATGATATAATTATGATTAATTATAACAGTCACAAATAGTAATAAAGCAAGCTAAAAGTCAGATTTTATTAGTTACGTATTTAATACAACTTGCTTGAAATATTTTTTAGAATTCAAAAGCAACTTCCTCCTTGTTTTAAGTAAAGATCTTAAATGGAGGAATATAAAAATGTACACTTTTACAATTTTGATATTTCTATGTGAATATTTAAAATTTTCTTTTATGATAATATAGCCATTATTTTCTTAACAGCAACATAAAATGAAGATTTGACTTTGGTAGAAAGTTTTTAAAAAAATGTCTTTTGAAACAAGGTTATTAAAATCAGCAAATCATTTTCAGTTTATAAACTGAGCCAACATTTGAGGAATTAATGATTTTTTGCTATTTTTGCAAATATTTTAATTGAAATAATTTGGTGAGAGAAAAAACGTAGACAAGGAAGAAATCTACTTATAACCGAGTTGCGAACAAGAAGGAAGTTGCTTCTAACCGCACTGAGTACTTCAAGTGAGAAAGTTGTATGAAAAAGAAGTATATTTACACAGGTGTTCTCATTAAGTCAATAGTTTCTTTTAATTACTTTAATGCAGACTATGGAAGATGTTTGGAGAAAAAAGGATATCAAAATTGGATGAAAGTACAAATACATACTCAGTTTTGGAATTAAGCTTAAATCTATCAAAATATCGGAAGAAAAGAAATCTAAAACAGTTTAATCATTACTTATGTATAAGTGATCATTACCAAAAAATCTAGTGTAATATTGGGTTTAAAACTGAGAATAGGAATTTCTTGATTCCTTAATTTTCCTGAGACACACATCCTTCTCTCTCTCTCACACACATTATATATATATATATATATATATATATATATATATATATATATATATATATATATATATATATATGTGCAATTAAAAATATACAAAACTAATTTACTGCAAGTTATTTAAAACTGAGCAAAATCCATTTAATGGAAAATAAAGTGAAGAAAGGAAATTAGCAGAAAAATTACTAATTACTTTGCTAATCATAAAAATTGCTTAAAATCATTTAATAGAAAAGTGTCAATACTTAAATGAAAAAATAACTAATTTGGTGGTGATGATTAAATTAAGATGTTTTGTATGACTTGTCTTAAAATTTGAGTAGATAATATAGATTTAAGAGTAGGTGTTGCATGAACTGGCTAATTTGACATAATAGTAAGAGTGTTTATTAATGGGCTGAGAGACTGGGTCCAATGCTCAATAGATTCATACAAAAAGATAAAAAATAGTACTTGATGCCTCTTTACTAAACACTCAGAATTATGAATGGAGGATCAAGGGCAAGTGGAGTAATCCTCAGAATAGGCACTGTCCCTTACACCTTGATGTAACAGCTAATGAAAAAAAAAAAAGCCTTCAGGTCGCCCTGTAATATAGTCGACCACTTAGTTTTTTATGTATTGCAAACTGGAGATTCCTATTAAATTATATATCTAAGACATACTCAAATATAATGACTTTCCTAAGCAAAAAAAAAAAAAAAATATGAACCACAAGAGTGTTTCTAATTAAGATATTATTTGAAGAAAGTGGAAAATGTGTTGGTGAGCAAGCATTGATAAAATCACATTTTAATTAAGTAATTTTTTACATTTTATCACACGAATTTAATAGAAGAAAAAATGTTTGGAAAAGTTTAAGATTTTCCATCATTTTGAAATAAGTCATTAAATGAGTAAAGTAGTTGCTATCATTTGATAAAAACAAAACAACAAAAAAAAAAAAACGATAAACACAGATTAAATTTACCTAACATTTAAAAATCTGTTCATATTAAATTACATATGAACAAAGTCAGATGTTGCAGAACAGATCACTTTCAAAAATTTCCTTTTTCAAAGTGACAATGACGTTTATTTTGGAAGTCTACATAAAATATATAGAAAGTTAATCGATTGCATATGAAGTAAAACAGCATAAGAAATAACACAAAAACCTTTACTTAAAGATAGAAAATTATTTTTTAAAAATATTTTCACATGCAAAACAAAGGGTAGGTTACTCCCTCATCGCTAAGGTAATGAAATTAAATACAAATAAACAGCGTTTCAAAACTTAATATTGCTAAAAAACACAAAACAAAAACAGACCAACTAGATATAATATAGATATTGTAACTTGAAGAATTTTAAATGTTTCTAAAGAAGATAAAGTAAGCAATAACATTATACAAGTGAAATCCAAAGTATTAAAAAAATAGTCTCTTGATAATGTAAGCATTCATCTCGATGTCATTAATTTACAAGCTACGAAACAAATAACAAAACTAAGTTAATAGTCTGAACAACATCGACTTTAATATCAGTAAAATTTTTTAGTCTTAATTCACTTTCAACTAAATCAATTTTATAACACATACAAAAAAAGAAAATGTAAAAAATGTCATGTCTATCATAGTTATTTTTTTAAAAGTCATTTTAAAGTTGTAGTTTGAGATAAGTATTAGCTTTTCATGCATCTCATGAGTGAATGGTAATCTTGATCAAAGTTAGATTAGAAATTTTAATTTTGCTTGATGAAAATCTTAATTCTAGTCACATCTGCATAAAAAAAACCAAAATCAAGATTGATTTTAAACAAAAATGAAGTCAAATATAAAATCAAAATATCAAATTTCCTGAAAATTTTAAATACAAATCTTTCAAGATTTTCCAAATGACAAAAAGAATGTTATATGAATGAATAAATGAAAATATTTCATTAACAAGTCTACAAGGAGAAGGTTGGACTCAGAATATAACATCCACATCTGACCGAGGAAAATATCAATAACAACCTTAAGTGTTTAGTTATTAGCTAATCATTTTGAGACAAAATGTATACATAAAAGAAAGGGGACTTACAAGACAAAGGTAACAAAAAAGACCTAAAAAAAAAAAAAGCATGAAATGAAAAGTAGCATTATCATTTTATATCTCAGACAACCAATGAATAATTGGTTGTTTATTCGGAATAATTTGCCTTTTATGGACATCAAAAATGAAATCTGAATAATCTCCAAAGAAAGGAAAGTTTTAATTTGAATATTATTAAACTGGCAAATAAAACATCTTATGAAGTGATTTTTAAAAACAATGTTAAATACAAAAATTTCGATATAATATTCATGGTTATTTAATTCTTTATTTTTTCTAATCTATAAGTTCATAATCAAGGAAATAAAAAAAATATAACATATTTTGTTTTTATAAGATTTTTGGTGTCATTCGATAATTAGCAATGCATAAAGTTGTTCACTGTGGAAGAAGGCAAGAAAAAAATCTGTTTAGCTCTTAAAAATTGTGATTCGTCATTTTAGTATTATGAATCTAAAATTGAGAAAACATGTTTCACTCAGTTCCACTTTTAGATAAACACGACATCAGTTAAAATTCGATGGTCATTTTGCTTATTCACATAATGTTGACACTTTTCAAGCATGCTTTCCTCAATTTTAGATGCATAATACTAACTGAATGATTCCTCATTTAGTAATATTTAACAAAAACAAAACTATTTTAATGACTAAATAGATTTCTTTCAATGTTTCTCTAGGGCTGTGACCTTTATACATTAGTAACAGAATATTAGAGAAAACTGATATAAAGATTTAAAAATAAGAATTGAGTGAAACTTTGCAGTTGTAAAAATTACTTATATTTGTTTCTTGAATATATTCTGTTTTAATAAATAATCTCATGGCAACTTCTGAATTTAATCCAAAGTTTCCAAATATTTATAAATAAAAACGTTTATTCCACAAAATGTCTACTTTTCTCATAACATAACTCAGCGTTTTGTTTTACTAAAATAGTTCTGAGTTTTAAATATTTTAAAAATAGTTTTATCAGGTTTCAATTGATTTTTTATGCAAAATATATTGACTGAATAATTAAAATACAGATGTAAAAAATATTTAAGAGAAAACGTTTTTTTTGTTTTTTTTTACTTTTTTTGCAAGCAAACGTTTATAAACATTTTTTCAATATTTCAAAATTACTTTTAATATAAAAAATTGAGTGAATTTCTATTAAATGTTATTTTCTTTTTTTTAAACAATAGTCAAGATGGCCGATTGCTGGATAAATCAATTTTGATGTTATTAGCTTGGTGTAATAAATGCTTTATACTTTGATATGACAGGTTATAAAAGTAAAAATTAAAGATAAACTTCAGGATGTAAAATAGCGAAAGCTTATATTAAATAAAAAAAAATAAACTTATGTTTTTGAAAAAGCTAAAGATCTTCTGCCTATCACTTCCAAACAAGATATTAATTAAAAAAGTAGTTGCTAAAAAAAAAAAAAAACCCAAAAAAAACCGATGATCTTCTAAGGAAAATTAGATCACATGGCATCACTGGAAGAATACATAATGTAATCAAATCCTTCTTAAGAGAAAAATCCAGGTTGTCCTTAAAGGTCATACATCTAAACAATGATATAAATGCAGAAGTTCCTCAGGGGTCTATCCTAGGACCTTTATTATTCATGATATTCATAAATGACCTCCCTAATAAAATTTTTTCTAAGATGGGTATATTTGCTGATGATACCACTCTTTATAACAGGCATGAGGGGAAAACAAATGAAAAAATATCTAAGGAAATGGCAGAAACACTAGATGAAGACTTCCAATCTGTAGTGGAATGGATACAAAAAATGGATGGTCACATTCAATGCTGCCAAGACTAAGCTTGTTTTCTTCAATAATTACAAGAAACCTTAACCACCAATAGCTATAGCTAAACACACATTACCTGAAAGTACTTTTAAACTCCTCGGCTTAACGTTCATAGGGAACATGAACTGGAATAGATACATTGAGAGCATTGCCAAAGCTGCTGCGAAGAAGCTGGGCTCTCTCTACCGTGCTAGAAAGCTACTTACACCTGAAATTATCCTGTACTTCTATATATTCACCCATGTATGAAGTGCCATTTTCACAGTTGGGCTGATGCATCTGCTACTTGTCTCACTCCTGAACAGGGTTCAAAAAAGAGTTGCCAACCTGATAGGTCCTGAACTGTCATCTAGGCTTCAGCCTCTGTTCCATCAATGAAATGTTGCATCCTTCTGCCTGTTCTACAAGTACTTTAATGGTGAATGCTCCGACGAACTATAAGCACTTGTACCCCCTCGACATGAATACCCCCAACAAACCCGACAAGCAACTAAATCCCACCCCTTCACAGTAGAAATCCCTAGGTGTAAGAAAGCATTCTACTCTAATAGTTTCTTTCTCAGAACTGCTAGACTTTGGAACTCCCTTTCGGGATTCTGCTTTCCAACTGTACTGACATGCAGAAGTTCAAGTGTAATGTGAACAGACATCTTGCCACTCATCTCCCTTCATAATACCCCTGCAACTTAAGTCCCCGATAGTCGCCCCCTACTTCAAAGTTTGGTGTGGAAAAAAAAATTTACCATAGATTAGGTTTGATAGAGAATTGTTTCCATAATGAATATGTAATCTCCACAAATTAAAATATCATATTTAAGCATATCTTATGACCGAGCAATGCTGAGCAGCCTGCTAGTATATATATAAAAGGGGGAAGAAAGTAAATCTTCGAATACCAGTTTACTAATGTACAAATTCCAGGATGTGGGATAGAAAAATTACAAAGGAAATTAATGTTTCTATCAAGAAAAAAAGTTGAATGTAGTTATAGAAAAAGATCAAAAGCCACTCAATTTAATGATTAAAACAGAATTTAGTTTTTGACACATTTTGGATCTTTTGTCTATTTTAGAATAGAAGTGCAATAAAGTAATTTATTGAAAGATTTTATAAGAGATGTGCATACATTATGTCTTAAATCATTTTTTCTCAAATAAATGATCTCTTACTAAAACGTTTGCAATGACATGAGATAGAAGGAAGAAGCATGCCTTTTTTTTAATATATGTAAGTGGCCTATTTATAAATGTAGCAGTTCTTAAGACAGACTAACCTGAAAGGTTAATTTATTAAATGGTGACACGTCTGCTGCATGCCCATGCAAGAAACTGAATCAAAAATTATCGTAAGATTAAAATGAAATCAATAAAGGAAGACAACCAATCAACAATCAGGAAATTAAAATAATGTCTACACACATTTGCTATTGCATCATATTTAAAAAGAAAAAAAAAGAAAAAAGAAAGGTTAAATGAATGAGGCTTGTATATGTAAATACTTATTACAACAATCTTTAGACATATCAAGATCTATTTTAACCTTGAGAATATCAAATTACTAAAGAGTGACCTCTAACTATAACAAAAAAAGGAAATGGATATCAAAATGCAGACATTCAACTTAATTTATCTTTAAAGAAAATGAAACCATCTTGAAAATGGCAAGATTGATAGAAAAAGATTTATAAAGGATTTGGCTATTATTTCCACAATGGATAAAGTGGAATACAAAAAATGTTTGGATTTGATTTGTTCTAAGGAATTGGTGAATTAGGAATAAGTGAAAAATTGAAAGCAGACAGCAAACAAAGAATGGCTTCACTTCTTGATAGGAAAAGAAAATTGTTTAAATAAAAAGTTGTGGATTTTAGTTTGTCCAGTTCTGACAATGTACTTGCGATCTTTTATGATTTTGTAATTTCAATTGTCCACTTGAGGACACACAAAAGAAATCAAGTACAAAAAAAAAAAAAAAAAGAAAAAAAAAGGAAATTTCAATGTCTGCAGTAAAAAGTCCCATATTTTTAATACTTTTGTTTAGTTATGAAAAAAATTACATAAAGATATATTCAAACAATATACAAATATCTTCAATCCTGATTAAAAAATAGAATTTTTGTTTCCTTAAATATGATGTAATGAAAATTAATATGCCTATGGAAAAAATTAGTAATAAGTTTGGTATAAAGCTATTATAATAATGGAAATATGTCTGTATGGTCAGACTATAACTTTAAAACTCATTTTTATTAAATTTGAAATGGAGGTTTTAATGGTGCAGATAACACAAGTCACACAAGTTTTTTTTTTTTTTTCTTATAAAAAGAAGTCCTTAATTGATAATGAACACAGATCTCTTCGAGAAAATTATTTAACCATAGATGCACGACGAAAAATCATATAGATTTCCAGAATTTTAGCAAATTTCAATCCATTTTAATAAAATTAAGATTTCTAAGCCAATAATTTTATATAGAAGAAAGAAAAAGGATAGAAGATAAGCTAAGAGCCAGAAATGCATGCTGTTTTTTTTAAATAGAATTTCAAAAGCTTAAATTTATTCATTACATTTTTCTCTTCAATAATTTGAAATAATTTTTATTTAAATAACAAAAAAAAAAAAAAATCACATTTATTCATAGTTACACTTCCAAACAATATCTTAGACAATTTTTTCAATAGAGATTACTCACTATAGAATTTAGATACATTTCATAAAACGGATCAGATTTTCTAATAAAACCAAGCAATTAGAATCTACGACTATTTTGAAAGTAAGACCAGGAAGATATTTTTTAAAAAGAGTAAGTATAGATCACATAGTTTCCCTTAAAGAGAAGAGACAATACTTTATAAAGAATTGAAGAGAGAAAACTAATTCAATATATAAGAATAAAGATGTCTACTTTAGTGGCTAAAATATTACTAAGTCAAAGCATAAAAGCAAATACTAAATCTTTTTGGTCATTATTGAACGAAGAGAAAAAAAAAACACAAAGAAAAAGCACATGCGTACCAATCCACAGACAACAGGTAAATTATAGGAAGGACTTACCAAATGAAGGAGTCATTAAATCCAGGAGTTAAAATGCTGTAAAAATTAAATATCAACCAAGTTCTTGCCCAATTGTTAATTAAATGTTCATAGATCCAGTCTGCTGATGACCAAAGAGTATGGAGGAAAAAGAAATTAAAAAAAAAAAAAAACTTTTATGGTTAGATTTATTTAAAAAAAAATGTTTCAAAAAGAAGGAAACAAATTCTTAATATTCAAATATCTTTAATCTGACTGATTATTGGGTTTCATGGCCCATCACCTCCCTTTCAGGTTATTTTATAATGAAACTGTTTCTATACAAATGGTTTGCAACTTAATTTATTTTGTAATTCATGTGCAAACAGTAGATCTTATATAGAATGAACCAAATTTTCCAAATTTGAACGGTACATCTGGATGTAGTTTAAAGTCATGTTCAGGACTTCGGACACTGAAGTCTTGTTAAACAAAATATGTTTAGCAAATATTAATATCCTCTTTAATCAATAGTATTTAAGGCATATTTTTCCCCAGTAAAAATACTTTAAATGATGATCGTATATCTTCTATATATAAAGTAAAATGAAAATTTCCCTTATTTTTTTTTTATTTATTTATTTTTTTTTTACATGAAGGTCACCACTTATCAAGGCCCGGAAGCCACTCAGGGATAAGGGTTATTGCGTGTAAAGTAATCAATGGAATAGTATTGTAGTAATCGTTAGTATTGGAGATTTGATAAAGTGTCTTAAGGGGATGGTTTGTCAGGAATTTGTTTATGTTGGACTTGAAGACATCCAAGTTATAGTCAGGCGGGAAACAGGCAAACGGAAGAGAGTTCCACAGTCATGCACTTCTAAGAAAGAAGCTCTGCTCATGGAATCTACGTTTGGATTTAGCCACAGATAAAGAGTGGGGAAAATTAATGACAGTAGTTTCAGCCAGACGGGTGTTTTTCGTGAAAGATTGGCGAGGGGGAACCAGAGATTTGAGCTCAGACGAGCACTTGCCATAAAAATAATGATAAAACAAAGACAGGCTCGCAACATCTCTTCTGTGGGAGAGAGGCTGTAGGGAAGAGAAAAGGGCATCCCCCACTAAGCCACAAAGTCTATTTTGTACTCTGTCAAGGCAGGATATTTAATAAAATTTAAATAAAAGAATTTAAAAGCTAGATAAAAGAATCTGCTCCAGAAATATTGGTCCATATTTTCAAAAGCAAAATTATCCTTTGAAGCAATTTTTTCCAATTTTGGTGTTTAGTCCTGTTAATATTTCTCTATTTAGGCATTTTCAGAAGAAGGTGACAGTGAGGTCTACTGTGCTTCTCCTACATGACACTGTCACAAATATTTAATACAACTTTTGGTATGCACCGGCTGCAGACTATGTATCTGATTGAATACAATGCTTACATTCATTTAAAATAAAAATGGTGTCCAGTTTATTTAATTTTGAAAATAAATTTTCACATTTGTTTTTTTTTTTTTTTACTAATTCATAATATATATCTGCACGCACATACAAAAATTAACAAAAAAATATAATCATTTCTTTTCACAATCCATCCATGTACACTTTGGAACATAACATTAAAAATAATGGCAATTTTATGTCATAATTTTCAAATCTATCGCTAGTGTTTTTTAACACAACAAACTTTGTTGAAATGAATAATAATTTCTTTATTTACATAAAAAAAAAATGTGAAATGAAATCTACATCACAATTAAACTTAAATCTACATTGTCCTAAAATATTTATATGAGGTTCAGGGGTTGAGTAAGTGTTTCTTTGGTCCCTAATTTTTCTCTGGTAATGCTGGGACACAGGTAATGCATAAAGTATAAGTTACACACAAAAAAAAAATGTTATGTTTTATGGCATATCAAGCGTTTTTGGATTATTTAAGGATTAAATAATAAAAATCTTGTCCTTTTCACAACAACCTTTTCTCGGTTATTTATCATTCAAAAAATACTTATTGCATATAATTGAACACAAGGTGCTACTTTACTCACAATATTATTAGTGTATAAAACCTGATGTTTTTTCATGATAATGTTCACACACAGCTATCATTATACAAATCACCCCCCCCCACTCCAAGTTATTAAAAAAATGTTGAAAATACTTATTGCTAGCGTGTAATCTTCTGCATAAATGCAGGGTCTGAATCTGAAAGGCTTAAACGACATTAAGTTAACACTAGTTTCTTAAATCAACTTATCTGACTCCCATTGAAGCAAAGTTAGGTCACAAATTCAGCTTCTCTCAAAAGGAAGAATTTTGGATAAGTGTAAAAACTTGCCATGCTCAACCCTATCAATAATACTTGATGTAAACACCTCATGTGATTGATGACAAATTATTCCCACCTCCATTTGAAAAGGAGGCAGTAATGCTAGAGAGGATAGCCTCCAGAGACTAACCAGGACAGATACTAATTTTGATTCGGCTAGAAGACCATATAAGCTAGATCAAAAATATTGACTGAAAAGAAAAAGAAAATCAGATTCCCCCCGCCCTCCAAAATTGGATAATCTTTTTGACATCATTAAAAGTTCAAAATAATTTCATTTTTTTTACATTTTTTTTTTTTTTTACAGTTAATGAGTTTTCTACAGATGATTTGAAACAAAACTTTACTAATATTCAATACATTAAGGTAAATTATTTTTAACTATATCATTTATAAAAAGGATAACTTGTCTGTCTAAAATTACACTATTAGTACACTATCCGATAAAAAACTTGACTTGCTGATTAGCTCTATAGAAAGGATTGAAGCAATTTTAAAGAGCAATAATTTTCTTTTTCTCCAAATTTGAAATTTTATAAAAAAAGGAAATAAATAAATAGAAAAGACAAAACGTCATGTCCTATGTTTATCTTTGTACTATCGATTAGGTCATGAAATAAGAGACTGAAAAATCAAGATTCTATACAGGATTCATTTTTTAATTATAACTTAAGAAAACAAACATGGATGCCAAATCAATTTAGTGAATATGTTACATAAAAACATGTTTGAGGAGTATTTTTTTATCAAATTCGATTTTTGCACTTTAACTTTGTTCAAGTAAACCTTTTCCTTTGCATTTAATTTAGAAATGTTTTTTTAGCATACATCTATGCTATTAAAACCCCAAACATTGTTTATAGTTGGAGTTCCCCCTTAAAAAAAAGAAAAACAAACAAAAAAAAAACTGCTCTCGTGATGAGGCAAATAAATAAGTACATATGTACACGTGTGTGTGTGTGTATATATATATATATATATAAATGATATTTAATGATACGTGAATCGAGTTAATTACATATACTAAATAAGTAGACATCCCCAAATAAAGACTACTGCTTTTATCAGTAGGGCTAGGACAACAGCATATTCTTTTCATTGTTTTGACCCTAGAGTGTGTATCCACTGATATCTTATATGCTTTTATATAGAGTGATGTGGTTCTTGATTAACTGTCAGATATATATATTCGAGAATCGTAACAATGAAAAGAATATTCTGTTGTTACAGCCCTATTTATCATACTACTAATTTCAGAGAGTCTAAGTGGATTAATGTTTTATTTACTATGTAAATATTACATCCACACCAATGAAGACAGAAACTAGGCATATTATGAATTTGTTCACCGACATTTGATTAGTTGCAAAACAACTTGTTATCAGCATAATTGTTTTATGATAGTCATATAACATTTATAGTTTGAATTTTCAACATCTTTAAATGCTCATCACATATCAGGTTCACATTTAAAGAATCAGATGATTGTAACAGTTGGCTATTTATTGGAGTTTCATGTATTCATTGCAATTTAACAATATTAAAACATATCAAAATGTATCTGCAAAAATAAAGAAACATTAATCCAAGTTTGAAAGAAGTAACCAGATATCGATGCACAACATAGTATTTGTACCATGTACCCTATACTCTGACTGCAAATAGATGATATCATTGGTCTATAGAGTAGCCAATCAAATCATTATTTGATGACTTATGAATGCCATTTAACAAAATCTACAACATTAAAAACACGTCCTTTAGATCATTTTATCAGTTAAAAAGAGTTTCAAAATTATCAGAACTCAAACAAATGGATATGATTAAAAAATATTCAACAGATTTGATATTATTTTTTGCTATATTAAAAACATTTGTTTTTGGTGTCAATAGCATTTTATTTAATACAATAAGGATTTTTGATTTTCCAAAGCTGAACACCACAATTTCTGCATCATACAATTAACATGATGTCAATCTAAAAGGAGTTTTTAATGAAAATGATCATTCTTTTCAATAAAATGATCATTTTTATTAAAAAAAACTGACTTTAGTAGTTTGTATAAATAATAAATATAATAAATGAACATTAAAAAAAAAAATCAAAGATGGTTTTCGCAATTGAGATAGTAAATACATAGTTAAATATCCTTTAACTTTATAAGAGAATGTAAAATATTGCAACCATAATCAAATTTTTTTTTAGCATACACATCACAATATGCATGTATTCCTAAAAAAAAGTTCAAAACATCTTTATCTAAAATAACTAATTCAATTATACAGATTTTCTTTGATGATTAACTTCAAGTTTTACAAACGATAATAAGTCAAACCGTTTGATACTTGAAATATGACCTTTTTTGTAGACAATTACCACACAGGGCCTTTCTGTCATGCAGATCAAAATAATTTAATAAAAGAATGATTCAATTGTTGCTTGATCAAAAATCTTAATGTCATTTGCTTTAGCACTTTTTACAACATGCTGTTACCATCAATAATTTTATAAAATTGAAAATATCTTAGAAAAGATAAACACTGATGTTTACACAAAAGATAATATGAAAGCATTATATTTTAATATGATTATTCAAAATTTTACATTTATCAAACAACATTTGCTAATAAACTGATATGGATACAAGTTTTTTTTATTGGTTTAAGTAACTTCAATTTTAACAAAACCTAAAATAGCAATTCCTGAGGCACGTTCATATGTAAAAACTGTGCCAGTAATAAAATCTACTGAAACAGTAAAATACTATGAAAACTGTAAAGAGACTTCAAATAAATAAGCTGAAAATGAAGCATAATAACATTAGGAAAATCCATTTCAGTCAAATAAAATGTCATCTGCTTGCATAACGACAAACTTATAATGATAACAATCATTTGTATAAGACATACACAATATGTTAATAAATAAAAAAACAATTTTTAAAATATTTTTTTTAATCTTGAAAATATTCTTGAACAAAATAAAATTAAAGTAAATTTTAAATACTGTGGAAATTAAAATATAACAGGAAAAAACTTTTTAACCTCTAAACTTTTGATGATGTAGAAAAAATTACAATCAGTTGGATACAATCTTTAGGTTACATGGTGTAGTTACTTTCTATTGAAATACATCATAGAAATTGCAAATTAAGTGTGAATCTAATCAACATTTATGTGGAAATGCTGAAAGGGAAAATAAACTTGGTTAGATTGTAATCAGGATTGGTTTCATAATCCAGTTGATAAAGTTTTTATTAATCTATAGAATTATAAAACTGTTGGCCATGCACACTTGCTTGAATCTTGTCTTTGAAAATCAGGCAATTCCATCTTTTAAAAAGGATGACAGGTGAATATATATATATATATATATATATATATATATATATATATATATATGGGTGTGGCTCAGAGGCTAAGAAATGAGGGTAGAGTTGTACATTTTGGTTTTGATTCTAGCTGATGGTACCCAAGTCATGTCTATTTTTTAGTTTGGATGTCACTATTATATATTAGGTTCAAAATATAATAATCAATAGAGGATTGTCTCTGTAATAATATGTAATCTACATGAATTAAAATATCATATTTAAGCGTATCTTACGACCGGGCAACATCAGTCGGATTGTTAGTTATTTTATAAAAAAAAGGGGGCTATGGAACTCATTTTCAATTTTTATGACTAACAACAGCAGTTTAACTTGAACAGCTATAATAATAGGTAAAAATTTGTAAATTCTGTACTATAGATATTTAAACAACAAAATATTTATTAAAGTTACAACACTAAATCAGTATCATCATTTTTATTGCCGCTAACTGATTTCTTTTATCATAAAAGCAAAAATGAAATATAATGAGGAATATTGCATGCAAGTTGATTCCAGCCGGATATGTAATCCTTTCAGATTAAATTAAGGGATGACAAGCCATTCATCAGCTTATCAAGGGGAGGGGGGAGGTTATGAATTAAGATAATCACTAAGATTTGAAGGTCACAACAAATGCTAAATGGACAATCATAAAGGCATTTATATTAATAAATATCCACATTTAAAAATTTGAATATTTTAAATAGTTGCTCTCTAATAATAATAATAATTATAATAATACTTAAACTACATGCTATCAAGAAAATTCACTATCATTAATTTTTTTTAATTTTTTTTAATGAATTTTAAAATATTTTATTAATTATCAAAATACAAGATTATCCAATGATTGAATCAAAATCAATATTTTTACAGTAACTGCTGGAATGAGATCAGTTAAAATTAATTACTGAGAAAAAATTAGAATAAATAGCTAAGTGCAACTTTGAAAATTTCAGTTGTTACTTTGTAAAATTGGAAATCTAACCAAAGAAGGAAGATGTTAGATGGGAAAAAAAGTTGATTCCCAATTCTGGAATCAGTTAAAAAACAAAAACGAAACTGACTTTTGCAAAACATGTTCACTCCTAACTGTTTTCTGAAACAATCAAAGAAAAACGTTATCTTTTATGGATATCAAGTTTATATATCACAATTATTTCTAATTGAAGTTTATAAAAGCAATTCGTTATTTTTACAAAACATACAATGTAGTTATGAAAGACTGAATTTCTACAATATTCAATTAAAGTTTTTTTTTTTTTTAAATTATGTCAAGATATCGATTGGGCAAAACACGGGGAGAATTGGTGTCTTGCCTTTCCTAATATTTAATGCAAAGTGAGTATAAGCCATTTACAATTAAATGTAAACTGATTCAATTCAATAGCGATTTTAAGCCTGGATAGAAGAGACATTTTATAGAACAGGTTCTGTGAGTAAAGAAGAAGGGGGGGGTAGAAGAGATCAATATGGCAATCTTCTAGAGATCTTTGTACAAGAAAAGGTCACCAATCTCTTTTAAGTGGTTTATGATGTCAATAAATAAACAGCAAGAAACACTTTCTGAATGAATGCAGTATCTTGTGTTACATTTGACCTGAACTTTTCCATAGGTTGAGATGTTAGACTTTAAGTACTTTCAAGTTCACAACTTCAAGCAAATTCTATCACAATAGAAAAACATTTCTCAAATAATATAGATATATCAATAAATATCATTTCTCATGAGTATGTATGTCTATGTATTTTTCACTTTTATACCACTGCCATTTTATTTACTTTTAACCCTATGGGCATAGACCGAACATGGCAGATCTAGGAGTCAACTTTAACAATCCTGTTATTTCCAATGGTAGACGAAAGACGAAAACAATGCCTCAATTAGTAGAGAATTATGTTGAGGTGCTTCAACAAGATATACTTGTTTCTTTGGAAGGGTGGGTGTTAGGAAAAGCATCAAGTCATAAGATGTTTGCTTCAAACAAACTATGGCTGTTCCGAGTTTGAAAGGTGAATAGCCGTCTGAGCAGCCACCAAAAGGCAAACTTGTCAATCAATTGATCGATAATTTATTTCGATAAATCTTTTATGAATATAAAAGTTTATATATAACCATGATTTAAATCAAAACTGTTATTGTTCAGTATAAAGCAGAAAAAGAAATCCAACTATTTGACGATTTTATTGTTTTTAAAACTACCATTAGTAATGACGAAAAAAGAATACCATATGCACATATTTTTCTACCTACCAGGACAATTTTAAAGGGTTTATTTAGAAATAAATAAAATGTCACTGTGACAGTGGCACAACTGGTAACATTTATTTGTTATACATTTGTTTATTGACTACTTTTTCATTTTTATGTTTATGCTGCAAAATGCTCCAATGATTTCAGTCCAAAATACAACTGGTTCAATATAATAAGAGAAAAAGAAATCTAATTGATTAGTTGACATAATTCCAGTGTTGTTTTAAAACTATCTCTAGTAAGAATGAAAAAAAAAAAAAAAAAAAAAAAAAAAAAAGACACTTTTTAGTTACTGGTGATCCCAAAAGAATAAATATTAGAGTATTATTTTCTCTTTATTTTTTTACCATAACCAATTTGAAGGTCACATTGAATCTAAAGATTCAATATTTCCAGATGTATCTTGTGTAGTCTTTAACTTTTAGTTAACATAAAACTTTATAAAAAAAATTAGGATACACATGTTGAAAACATTTTCATAAACTAGGAGATTAAAAATATATATATATATTTTTTTTACAGCAATAATTTTTAAGCAGATAAATTGTCCAAATAACTCAAACAATTATCCAACTTCCCAAATAAACGTGACAATGATTTTAAAGAAGTCAAAAGAGGCTGAAAATAACAAAACATCATTGTGTTCCAAGAATGATGAAGATTAAATATTGTAGAGAAATCATTTTATTTCTAAAGAGTTACGAATGAGAACCTGGTGCAAGTGAAGGTTTGGCCAGTACCTAGATAGAAGAAAAATGAGCAAGACTAGATTATAGCAAGAGACGAGGGGAATGGCATCCTGAAATGAATAAATATTATTGCATCATTTGACAAATGTTGAGCAAAATTGATGATTTCACTTTTAATAAAGAGACAAGCTGAAAAAGCCAATCGAAAAATCGTAACGATTTAGTTTGGATGGTGAAATGAATTGTAATGAGTTGAGACAGGCATTTGGAGAGATAACAAGAAATATCCAAGGAGAGAAAAGGGAAAAACATGGGATAAAAGAGGAGGAGCACTAATTATCACACTTCAGGGCATTTTAAAATTGAAGGTTTAAAAACAGAAATATCTTTGGTTCATAAGTTGACCTGGATTTTATCTTCCATCATAAACCAATCTGTCACTGTTCATTTATTACAAAATTATTTTCTTCATTTGTTGATGTAAAAAAAAAAGCAAACATTATAACAATGTGAGTGCATTAAAGGAGTTTATAAGTGCAAATAAAATGGATAATATAGTTTTAAAAAAATATCAAGCATATATGATGAAATATTTGGGATGTAGGAAGCAGGATACATTCATAAAATAAATCTAAACTCATCATTTAAGATTTTATCCATAAATGTGGTATTTTGGTGACAAACTAATTTTGAGAATAGATCGAGGATGACAGCGAACCTTCACTACACCAAATTGTAACCTTGTGCCATATCTATATTTTACTATACTGCAAACTTTTTTGTAAAATTTTCAAGATAAATAAATCCTTTAAAAGAGATTCAAATTTACAAGCAGACTTATTTTTTGTATTATTCAGACTGCTACTCTCATCACATATTCATAATATCTAATGTGTGACCTTCTACCTTTTTTAGATGCATCTTATTAAACATGCTATATTGAACTGAATTTCAGCAAAAATAATATGAATAATCCAAATAAACAAACCTCATTAATTTTAAAATAGTTAATATTTTTTGAGAGAGCTGCAAGATATTTTCAAATTTCAAATTTATTTTTAATTTAATTAAAAAAGTTATTTTAATAAAACTTAAAATCATCTTAGCAATATTACCGGTCATATATTAATTTTATATATAAAATTCATTATGTCTGTGTCCCCATTTTGTCAAATTGCATCTTCTGAGACTTGAAGTCACAAAGTGGCGCGTGAAAGAATTGCATCTTTGTGAACCATCTTTTTTTTTATGAATCTTTAGCCAGTATAAAAAAAGCTAAGAAATTGGAACTTGATAGGCATAAGTTCCCTTGTATGCATGTGCAAATACATGTACATTTATAAGTTAATGCTAGTTTATTTTTAGCCATATATGATGAAATATTTAGGGTGTAGGAAGCAGCATACATTCATAAAATAAATCTAGATTCATCATTTAACTAGGTTCTATCCATGAATGTGGTATTTTGGTGACAAACTAATTTAGAGAATAGACTAAAATACAACTGACGATAGCTTACATGGAAACAACTAACACTGGAGTGCTGTTTTGGTTTCAGTTCTAGTTGATGATACCCAAGTCATTAAAAAAAAAAAAAAAAAAAAAAAAAATTTATTTTTGAAATCACTACCATATATTCATTCAGTATAATATAATAATCAATAGAGAATTGGCATAAATTAAAATATCATATTTAAGCATATTTTACGACTGGGCAATGCTGGGTACCCTGCTAGTCAATTATATTCATTACTGTTTTTTATACAGAAATACAACTTTAAATCTGCAAGCATATAAAGCAGCAATTATTAATGTGTAGGCTATTCAAAACTTAATCGTCAACAATGTGTTGCTGCAATCAACACTTACAGATAATTGCCACCCAGGGATAATATTTAAAGTAAAGTACCAATAAAAACACGAGAACAATATATATATATATATATATATATATATATATATATATATATATATATACAGTAACTAGTCAGTAGAGCAGATATATTATTCTTTTTGTTTAAGATTATATAACATATTGTTGTAATCATCTTTCCTTTTTTAGACACAATATCTAATATGTCTGACAAGTTCTTTGCAAATAATAGTGTTTGGATGATTAATCGAATCAGTAAAATTGGAACTATTTGACTATCGGAATCAATATCAGAATTGAAAAATTTTGTGCTTAATTTCTGATGTCAAAAATGATTCTTTTAATTTTTGTTTTGTTTGTTTTTGCTTAAAATGAAATGTTCCTTTGCTAGTACTGATTAAAAAAAAAAATGATAAATATTATTATAGATCATTCCCAAAAGTATACTTTGCATTTGTGAAAATATATGCACATATTACATTGGCTTTTAAGCTAATCTGGAGTAGGAGACTATAGCTACATATATTTAGAGATTTAAAAAGAATTGGAATTGGGAATTTAAGACAGAATTGGGAAAAATATTGAAATCGTCCCATTACTAGCAAATACTGATCACTGCAAAGTATGAATGTATCCACTTTTGGATTATTTAGACTACTATTCTTATTTTTGTTGTTCTAATCACAAGAAATTATATTAGCCAAAACATTCTGAAAACAGTTCCTCCTCCAAATAGTAGTCTGAATAATCCAAATGACTTACTCTGCAATTTTAAAGGAATCGTTTTGCTTTATATAAAAGCTATCACAGCATTTAATGTCAGTTCATTAAAAAAAATATGGTTGATTAAAATAGTCAACTGGAATAAAATGTATATTACATTTAAAGAAAATTTTTAATTTTTTTTTTTTTTTATAAATCCAAGTTTTACTGCAACAGTAAGTAGACATTGTTTTCCATGGAAATTGCTTCAGATATAATTTCACAAAAATGCCTTCCAAATTAATATTAACTTAAAATGATTGCAATCATATCCAACAATATAGATAAAAGTAGGCCTAAATATTACAATTAGGTTCTTTCTAACATTAAAATAAAACCAAGAGGAATTATGTAGTAAATGCGATTTTTTTTAATCAATAAATGTGATTTTTTTTTCAAACCAAAAAGACATTTTCAGTTGTATGAAGAGTAAATAAACTCCATCCCTAAATATAAAAAAAAATTTTTTAAAAAGGGAGGGAAGCAATGAATTAAGGATTGTGATAAGCACTGCATAAAAGCAAGCAGGATAAAATTGCTATTAAAGGGGTTGCAAATGTAAAAAAAGGATTCAACAAGAAACAAGTGATAACATTAATGAGTGTTTCCCTTAAAAGGTTGCATAAATTATACAAAATAAATTATAGGCTAAAAATCTATCAATGAAGCTGGGAAATTGTCACAACATAAGGTGAAATGATTACAAAATACAGCATTCATGCAAAAATAACTTGCATTATAAAATAGTAAATTCTATAGATGATAATTTTCCTATGAAAATTATAAAGGGAATTGCAGTTATACTAAGTGTATTTTATTTTCAAATTGGTTTGAACTGTTGTGTCTATTGTAAAAATAACAGTTGTGTTATGACCAAACCTTTTTTTTTTTTTTTTAAAGATGACTATTTGTCAGTTACAGTGAGAGAGAAAGATAAATAACCAGAAATTCAATAATTTCATCTCTTATTTATAATTTTTTAGTTGCTGTTTTCAAAGTTTAAAAAGAAAAGATTCTACAAAAGAAATCTTAAGAAAAAATAAATAAATAAAAAACAAATAAAATACAAAATTTACTGCATTTGAAATATCTATCTACCTATATATGTTTATATAAAATTTTGAAAGCATGCAAAAAATCGTCTGATAATTATTTGGACATGATATTAACACTAAAATCACAGTAGGTGATTTGTTTTGCATATTTTTATAATTTTATATTTTGCTTAGCTTTACAAAATTGTGTGACTGTCCTAGGTATTAATTCACCTGAACTGTATATACTAGAGCAGTGTATCATTTCTTAAAAATGTAACACGAAAATGAAGTTAAAATCTGAATTGAATCAAAACAGACCAAACATTTACAAATAATTCAATATATTTCAAAATAAAATGCTATCACACTTATTAAATCATAAATGTGGCTTATCTTAACATTTTAGTAATATTTTATGATTCATCCAATTTACAGGTGTCTTAATTCCTGGATGTTTTCATAAATATAATGCATAAAAACACTCAAGAATTGTTAAAATGGTCTATCAATGTATGTATGTATGTAATATATATATATACGAGATGCGTGCAATAAGTAATGCCCCTGATCCACTTCCAGTTGTCTGATCCAGCTGAAATTTTGCATGTGCAAGGATTTATATCTCCACAGGTTATGTGGCAAATTATAGCGCTGAACTAACTGTGGTTTCTGTTTTACAGGTGTTTGAACTGAGTCAGGTGTGAAATGGAGCCTGTTGAATGTCGAGCAGTGATCCAGTTTTTGTATTTGAAAGGACGCACACCACAGGAGACTTTTGATAAAATGAAAGAAACTTATGGTGATAATGCCCCATCATATGACCTTGTAAAACGCTGGCATCGTGAATTCAAACATGGCCGGAAGTCTGTGGAAACAGTCCCCATATCTGGTCGCCCCCCCTCCCCCCTTCTGCCATTGATGAGGCATCTGTTCGTCAAGTTGAGGCTGCCATTTTGGAAGATCGGCGCATTACTATTCGCCAAATAGCCCAACATGTCAAGATTAGTACAGGGTCTGTGGAAACTATCATTCATGACCATTTGCATATGCATAAGGTGTCTGCCAGATGGATTCCCAGGTTGCTCACTCCATTCCAGAAGCGAGAACGCGTCGAGTGCTCAAGGATGAATTTGGAGATGTGCCAAGAAGAGGAATCAAATTTTTTCAAAAGACTGATTACACAGGATGAAACCTGGGTCCATCACTATGATCCAGAGACCAAAGCTCAGTCAATGCAGTGGAAACACTTGGACTCACCACCTTCAAAGAAGGCAAGGGTGCAGCTCTCCACTGGCAAGGTCATGCTCACAGTCATCTGGGACCGGGACGGAGTAGTGATGACAGATTTCCTGACAAAGTGTACAACAATTACAGGAGCCTATTATGCTTCATTTTTGAGGAAATTAAGGGAAGCTATCAAAATCAAGAGGCGGGGCAAGATCAGCAAAGGTACCCTCCTCCTGCAGGATAACGCTCCGGTCCACAACTCGCATGTCGCTAGATCAGAAGCACGGGGCGTGTGGTTATGAAATCCTCCCTACTCTCCTGACCTTGCACCCTCTGACTTTCACCTCTTCCCAGCCATGAAGTTGTTTTTGAAAGGAAAGTGTTTCCCAGATGATGCAGCCTTGATTTCTGAAGTCACGTCGTGATTGGAGGACCAACCTGGGGTGTTCTACAAAAATGGTCTCCAGAGCTGCATCAAACGATGGGAGAAATGCATAACTCTGGGTGGTTCCTATTTAAAAAAGAATAATAACTGTGCCAAGTTTTGTTGCTCTCCTGCTATGGGAAATGGGTCAGGGGCATTACTTATTGCATGCCCCTCGTGTGTGTGCATATATATATATATATATATATATATATATATATATATATATGCATGAAGTGAAATTATGTGTGTGTGTGTACATTTCCCTACCAAACTACTGTCAATTTTCAGTCTACAGTCTCAAGATTTGACATAAGGGGTATTGAGATTGGGAAAATTTTTAAATTGGTTTTCGGCCAGAAATTTGTCAATGTTAAATGATTTTACTTTTGAAAACTCTACCAAACTTCTCTGCCAATTTTGGGTCTAAATACTTGAAATTTAGATGTAGGTTACTTGGACATGGATCAAACTTTTACTTTGATTTGAGCCCAAAACAATAATTGTTAAGGGGGTCAAAATTGGGGTCAAAGTTTTAAAAAAATTGACCTCTGCGGTCTCTAACAAATAAGTCAGCCAATTTTTGGTCTAAACATTTGAAATTTTACATACAAAGTGTATTCAGACATAGAGCAAACTTTTTAATTGGTTTTTGGCCGAAAATTTGAATGCCAAGAGGTCAAAGTTGAAAGTGTTAACCTTTGCAGACTCTACCAAACTCCTCTGCCAATTTTGGGTCTAAACACTTGAAATTTTAGATGTAGGTTATCTGGACATGTCAAACTTTTAATATATATATATATATATATATATATACATATGCACATAAAGTTATGAAGAGTACATAGGGCCCAAGCAAAGCCGGACTGAACTGCTAGTATATATATATATATATATATATATATATATTGAGAGAGAGAGAGAGAGAGAGAGAGAGTAATAGTCAAGAGGTCTAAAAGAGCAAAGTTTCAATTAATGTATGAATACTTTATAAGTGCTGTGCCAGAAGTATATATATTACATTAAAAAAAATTTCTTTGAAATATAGTTTAATCTTAATAATTTATTTTTTTCTAAGAACCAATACTGAATGCTTTTATTGTACAAGATTTAACTTCTATTTCTTTACTGCAAAATACAAAGAATTCACACTTCCTAAACATTTGTATTCCATTCAATCCTTGCATAGCCTCACTTTTACTGCTAATCAAATCTAAAAGATATTTCTAGAAAATCTTTCAAATTGAATTGCTTCATTGAAAAGGATTGCTCACTTTTTTAAATAACATTTTACAAGTTTAATACATCAAGAAACAAAATCATTGTAAAGAGTCAAAGTTTCATAGCAGCATAATGATATAAAAAAAAATAGTACCAGTTAAAAAACTGCTTTTGTTATTATAATGTTACTTGTTCAATTGAGCCCTTGTTAAGCATACAATTTGTATGAGGGAAAGGTAAAATATTTTTCTTGATATTGCGAACTATCAAAATAGTAGCATGAAGAAAAGATAGAAAGACAGACATACTAATCAAACTTATTCACATCATAGATGCCTTCATTTTCAACCCCATATCTTTGGAGTGCATTTAGTTGGTGTTTTAATATAGAGATGGATACCAGACAAAAGGTTACATACATAAGTTCCAATCAACTCTTGAAAACCAGATTTACTGATACAGGTAGCATGTGACAATATCCAACTTTATGAAAATTGGAATTATGACAAAGACAGCTATTTCTGTTGATTTTGCAGGATATAAGATGAAGATGTGAGAAAGAATCATGGCAGCATGTCAAACAGGGGCCAATTGTGACAAACCCTCAGACATTTTTCTAACATTATCAGCTGCTGCAAATTCAAATAGAGACTAATAGGGACAACAAATTACCAGTTATCACAAGTATCTTTGTATTAAACATAATAATTAAAGCACACTTGTTACTCTGACTGGTGTTTCAGACAAACTGTTGAAAACAGTTTGCATTTAAATGAATTGTGTGAGCAATATAAAAATTATTGGCAAAGTCGTTGCTTAAACTTCTTCACCTAAATATCGTGTTTGCAAAATATTATAATCGAGGTCTTCTTTGCATAGAAGAAAGTTGTGCCACACTGATTCGTACAAATATATATAATTTATTTATTATTGTACTTATAAAACAGTAGATTGTTTTATAAGTAAAATAAAATAATATTTATGTAAAAAAAAAAAAAAAAGAGGCGATTTCTAAGGAAAAAGATGTTCATGGTTAAAGATGCATATTATCGTTTAAAAATCAACAAAAAATTACATATAGATGTGTGTGTGATATTCATTTTTTTTTTTCAATAGAGTTTCAATTCTTTGAGACAGTTTATTTTAGAAGGTTAGATTTTGTTAAAGAATTTTCTCAAATTGTTTACTTGGTAACATCTTTGAGTTTAATAAAAGTCCTAACAAATCAGCAATATGTGCTTTACTTAACATCCTATATTGCAGTCTTTTTACCCTTCAATACATAGTTATTAGAGATTTTAGTGTGGCCAATTTGAGGAAGGGGGCAAATCAACACTACTTGTGGTCACTTCTGCTTTTGATGGTCTCAATCTCTCATTCTCTAATTATACATTTAGAATTTTATTGTTCGCATAAGTCTCCTATTCCTTTGTAATGTATAGATCTAACAGGATCTGAAGATAACTTGCTTGTCCTATACAACATTTCTAGAAACATTAACCAACATTTCTTTTGAACAAATTAAGAGGTCATTTCACATGACCATTTCACAATGTAATAAAGTAATTTTACTATAATTTGTCTGGAAAAAAAAAAACGTTTGTTGGGACTAATGAGAATAAAACACCATCTCATACAATTAGGAAAAACAACCAAAAGTGCAGTTTTTGTTGTTTTTTTTTTAAAAATGAAAACACTTAACAGCTAAGATTAAAAATAAAAAAGGAAGTCAGTTTATCAATGGCTGATAAATTACCATTATCACATCTTTGAAATTGAATCAACTTTAATGATGAATATTAAAATAAAAATTAAATTTTAGAAGAAAAAACAATCCACTTATATTAGAATGTATACACCTGATCATCATTACTGTTCTATAAAAATTGAAAATGTGAAATGTTAGCCTCAAATGTTATAGAAAGGATTTTCTGACTTAATATCACATAGAATTTTATTTTTTTAATATTTCAATTTAGTAAAATCTGAAAAATAATTATCTTAGATAATTATGTGTAATAAGTAAAACAAAAAATGTAAAAAAAAAGTTAATACTTTTCATATCACTAGTAAAATTCATTCAATTTAAAAAGAAATGTCTAATCTCAAATGTCTATCTTTAAAAGATAACGAATAAATGAATAAAATTGTCAGTCTATATAATTAGCATTACAAATTGATTTTTTTCTTTTTAGACAATTTTTATTTCATCAACTTGCATGAAAAGAGCTATAGAAAAGATGCTTAAAACCGTTTGAATTGTGTAAATACCATCACATCAGTAGTTCAAAAGTTTGAGAATTTTAAGTGCCAAAATTTAGGCTTTTCCATGGACATTTTTCTTTAGAAAAAGTGGGCTAAATTACGGACCTTAACATTTCAAGAAATTCAGTAATTTTGCCACCATATATTTTACAAGCTATTCTCATGAAACTTGGTACTCTCATGTAAAACTATGTGCTCTTTCTGATTATGCAGTCAAATTTGATGTATCTCTTTAGCATAAGCTATGAATTATAAATTTAGATGTATAAATTTCAATTTTTTTTTTAAACTGGCACATGGTATTATACAGTGGGTGTCTATTCATGAACAAAACTAAGTATTATAGTGGTATTTAAATATAGCTTTATTGAGAGCAGGCATTTTCCTACCTCTTTACCAAAGGAGATCTTAATCTGGGTGTAGCCATTGAATGCCTAAAGAGCATTCATGGCCGGTATTTACTACTCCCTCAAAAAAAAAAAAAATTGAGTAGATATGAATTAATCTCAGAAATAAATCGAAGAAAATTTTTCATATAGATTTTGGATTTCTGTAAAAGATAGAAATTCCCATAGTTAACCAGAACTTATGCATTTTGGGACCAGTCCAATTTTCAATTTTGTAAATCCTCTCTATCTGGTCCAAAATATACCCCTATTTTCTGAGATGCAACCATAAATCTTACTCTAGATGAATCCTTGATGTAGCTTTCACAGTACAAGGATACCAGAAATCCTGATAAGCAACTACTATATATTCACCAGTTGATGGTAATTTTTGCCATTTCTATTCTGTTGTTTTACTGAAAATTCAACTATGTAAACAAAGAAATAAAACGGTAATTTTTTACCTTGTTTTCACCTTAACATTTAAAATGATTACTTTTATATGTTTTAGGGTATGCTGAAAAAACATTTTATTTTTCTGCAAATAAGTAGTTTTCTGGATATTAAGCAATGTCATTTCTTATGTTATCGCTGGTGGCCATATTGGTATGTGTGAGTGTACAAACCTAACCCCGAGAAAAAATGCAAAAACGCATGTACCAAGATGGCCACCAGCAAAAAACATAAGAAATGACATTGCTTAATATCCGGAAAACTATTTATCTGCAGAAAATTTAAATGCGATATTCGTTTTCAGTATACCTGAAAACCTTAAAAGGTAGTCATTTTAAAGAAAAATGTTAAGGTAGAAACGAGGTAAAAATTTACAAAATGCATCATAATGAAATTCTTTATCGAACCGCCTAAATATCATTATTTAGATATCTTCAGTTAAAAAAAAACAAAAAAAAAAAAAACGGGGTTGTTTTACAGATTCGAAAAAATGGTCTCGACAATGAGTTAAAAATAAATTCAAGTTTCATGATATATTTTATTCAATTGTCAGGTGAAATCGCAGAATAGTGAACAAAACACACTTCCTTCCCCATGTTAAGAATGGGTTTCTAAATAATAACATTATTTCAGCATGGTAACATAAGTGCACAAGTACCTTTTATTTGTTATATATTTGTTTGTTTTTTTACCACTAAAACACAAACGCATGTACTTAGTACATTTTTTTGTGTTTTAAAACGCTTTTAGTATATTAAGCGTTAAACACAATAGTATTGTTTGGAAATCAAATTTGAAAAACTTGATAATCTTTTTAAATTGACAAACTCAGAATAAAAAATAAACTTTTTTCTGCTTTCGTTTTGAAGGCAGAAAAAACAGTTTTCTATTTTTAAGCGAATATAAACTCGTTAATACGCTGACAGCAATGGTTAGCGAAAAGCAAGCCGTTTCTCTTTAAGTGGATTTGAATTTCTAGAAAGGATAACATTTTAAAGAAATTTTTCGCACAATAATTATCAAATATTTACATATTATACATTAAAATAATTCTGAAACTTATCTATATGAAAACATGATATATACTAATTTATCTTATCAATTTTGAAATATTCTTTGTCAACTTTGCTCGGTCGTAACTTTGCTTCCTGTGGTCATAAAGATAAAAATCAACCACCAGTAGACATGGACTTCTTTGTTTATATAGCCTGTAAAATTTCAGCCATATCCAATCAAATTTAACTGCATGTATATGTATCCAAACGTAATGTATGAAATGTAAATATTGAGAAAAAAAAAAAAAAAAAAAAAAAACACGGTTTCCCTTTTTACTGCCATCATTTTTTACAGTTTTTTCATTTTTAATTTGGAGCATAAAAATATTGAATACATAAAAGAAAAATAAATTATCATTGGAATACTTATTCTATTTTCTTTTCATCAATGCAATTCTTTTAAAAATTGAGCAACAAATAAATGACTTGTTGAAGCACATCAGATATGTAATATTGCCAATGTCCACAAAAATACAGCATACACTTGTAATGCTAATATAATCTAGAATTTCAATAAACAAACTTTATCCTGATATTACTTATAAAGAAATATAGCTAAAGCAATAATTAGTATATCTTTAATTAAAATCATCCAGAATAATTTGGTCTGGTTTGTCTGTTTTACAGTAGATCAATTCTTTTGGATAATTATTTCAATCATGAAATGGTTGATTGTAAACAATCCATAGAAGCTGTGATTTTAAGCATAGCTAAGGTGGATTGCTTCATGTCCCAACAGTTATAAGTGTTTAAGTTAATCCACATGAGTAAGAATTAAACTGGCTTGCTAGTTTCATAGTGTTGATAAATCTTAGCCCAGTCTCACCCTCCCACCCACATATGCACTCATCTGCAGAAGAATCGGGCAACATATGAATACTTTAGTTTTATATTATTTGCAGTTGAATTATTAATCTTGTTTAGATTATAAATACGATTAAATAAAGACATGTTTGAACGAATAAAGGATACAAAAAACAAAAAAACAAGCCATGCATAACAAATAAGGAAGAGGAAAATGACAATAAAAAGCATGCAAAGAAAAGGTTGAAACATTTTCATTGAAAATGAACATTAAATAAAAGTTAGTTTTCATATCATTCGCATATAACAAGGTTTGCAGCCAAATTAACAAAACTAGATGAATATTAGAGCGAGACAATGGCGAAAAAAGGGGGGGGGATAAAAGAGGGGAAAAAAAAAAGGAAATAAAAAAATAAAAAAAAGAATTATCTCTATAGGAAGTCATTTTGTTTAAATCCCATTGCCATCGTATTTTAGCTATTCGTGAGAATGATGGAATTCATAGAAAAGTAATTAAAAAAAAAATTATGGTAGTTCCAAGGGTAACAGATGAGTTTAGATTTTAGTGCCCAAGAAGTGACAGGTTTTCTTGAAAATGAAGAGAAAAACCACAATAGAAGATAATGGCTGAAGTTGATGAAAAAAAATTAAATTAGTAAAAGTGTAAAGAAAATTATTAATTCCTTTTACCAATGCCAGAAACGTTGGCATTAATACCAGCACGATTATAAAATGATTCGATAAAAGGATACTTTCTCCTGGTTTTTTAGTTTCTTGTTCCATGCCAGGTAATGCTGCAGCCACTCGACGGAACAGCTGGAAAAAAAAAAAAAAATCCATGCATAAATGTTTTATGAAAGAAATAATTCACATGATACAGCAGAATATGGACAATGGCATATAAGTTGCAAGCATCATTAGAAACAAGGCAGTGTCGATTCAATGAATGTGTTAAATCACCACAAGGCTATAAGAAATATAATTTCAGACCATATATGGTTAAGAGGTCTATCTCCAAAACCTTAGGAGTTCATAGGTAGAGTATTATTTGGAAAATAATGAATATGCATCCTTTAATTTGTTTTCTGGCATAAATACACCACCACAGAGTTGTTGTACATATTTTTTTTCCTTTCTGAAGATGAAGTATACCTTACAAATTCCAAAGATACCATCCTGATTTGACAGATTATGCCAGTAAATAAATGATTTATGAGTGAAAATTATTGAAATCTTTCAATAGTTATTTACTCTTTACTTTGTCTTGCATCCATTGTTTTTATTTTTTACAATGTCATATCCTTTAAACAACTCCTTATAAATTACACACAATGATTTAAGCATACTACAACATGCCTCTCGATATTTCTTGATTTTCCACAAGTCTTCCCGCTCAATAAAGCCGACGTTTCACACAACGCAATTCAATTGTGATTTTATTGCAATAAATATTTAAACGTCTACACGAAAGCACTTCGCGCAGATTACTTTTCACAATATACTGTCTCATCAAGTTCTTCAAGAGTACTTCAGAAAATAAAAACAATGCAAATATTTTCTATAATATATGTTTTTTAGTGAAAAAGATTTTATGAAAACGAGCTGATAAAATGTTTAACTTGTATTATGACACCATGATTCAGTATTTAGTAAAGCTAGCATTAGATCTCCAGCAATTTAGTTTGCAATAAAAAATATACACAAGATTAATGACATGAATAATTTCAGTACACAAAAAATATGCTGATGTAAGTTAAACTTTCTCTAACTAAAACTCTCAAATGAAATTTATTCCTATGAAATACAAGGTTAATTTATTTTTACATGAACGGCAGCCGGTCAATATCTGCTTTTGTCATGTGAATGCAATAGCACCACTTGCTATTTGGATTGGCACAAAGGAATTGGTTGCAAGATATATTGACAAAATGGATGACAGCTCAAGCATTCAATCAATGAATGACAATAGTTTAGAAATAGTTGTATGAAAAAAAAAGAAAAGAAAAATCAGCGAAGGAAGAAAAGGACGAATGAATCTCATTTTATTGTAAAAATCATCATTTTTGCATTTGTCATTTGTTGAGTGTAGGCAATTCCTAGTAAACTGAAAACATTTATTTCGAAAAAGATAATTTCTTACAAGTCCACAGTCTGAGAAACTATAATTTTAAAATCATAAAATAAAGTCTACACAATTAGAAGTAAAATTATAAAGTGATTAAAAATGCAAAGTTTTTTGTACCAATTATTATGTCCATTTCAACAAAAAAAATGAACTTATAATTTATGATTTATTAGATTAGTATTATATAATTATTAAAAAAAACTTATTACCTAACAAGTATATTGATTAAAAAATCTCTACAGAATATAATTAGGTATAAAAGTCTCTATATTAACTTCTTGTGATCCGATTCACTCAGATTTTCGTGTAATAAGAAAAATAAAATTAGCAGTCCAAAACCATTAAACAAATTAATCTTGAAATTAAAAGTAAAAAGCAGCCAATCATCTTAGATAGAGAAGTTCTTGAAGAGGTGAATTGCTTCAAGTACATAGGTTCAGTCATTGCTGCAACTGGACAAAGGGATGCAGATATTAATAGCCACATTGCTAGCACCTGCTTTGTCTTCTGCTGCCTTACTTCCCATTTGTGGTCTAGATAAGAAATCAAGCCAGCAATAAAGTTTATTAAGCACTTGCTCACGTCATTCTCCTCTACGGCTGGGAGTCCTGGCTGACGAGAGCGACTGATCTTTACAGACTAGAAGTTTTTGATCATTTCTGTCTGCGTTGCATCTTTTGTGTGCCCTGGCAACACTTCCTGATGAATGCAGTAGTCTGAATGCAGTGCCACATCACCTCCCTCCAATGGACTCTTCTCATGAGATGTCTTTGCTGGGCTGGTTACACCCTCTGCTGTCAATGAGGCGATTTCATCAGAGAAGCCATTGATCCGGTTCCTCTTCAGGGATGGAAGAAGCAATGAGGCATCCAGCTTAAAACAGGTTTCAGAATGGTTAAGTAATATACTGAACTGATTCTAGGTCAGACAATCTACGGTGTTCACTATTGAAACCATAATCAGCTGTTGATGGTGTCCGCGTTGGTGATAGATCATCGAGCTTGGTCAGCTTTGGTGCAAGATGCGATGAATTCATTGAGAGGAGCTAGAATAACAAATCCAGTGCTTCAAGGCAAGACAAACAAAATTAATCTTGAGTAATCTGCTACATAAAGTATAGAAAAGCAAGCTAGTTTTCTTTGTATAAATACTTCCAAATGAATATTCTTACTACAATCGTTTATGAAAATGATCCATAAACAAATAAAATCAAATTATAAACAGTTTTTAGTTTATATACAAAATGTATAACGAGCTTTATATTTTAGGAGAATAAACCAATTCATGTTCTTGATATTTTTTTCATAAAGAAACCAATTCAAATTTTAAATAAAAGTTTGGTTGTCTTAAGGCATATAAACCTTTTTCTGGTTATTTATAGTGGAGCAGGTTATCTCAATATTCCATAAAAATCTTTCACTTTTATTTATTTATTTTTTTTACATGGGAATGACCACTTAGCAAGGCCTGGAGTCCACTCGAGGATAAGGGTTAATGGGTATACATTAGTCAATGTGATTATAACATAGTAATCATAAGTAGTGGAAATTTTGTAAATTGGATTACTTAGGGAGACGGTTCATCAAGAACTTGTTTACGTTGGGCTCGAAGACTGTAGTCAGCTAGAATGCAGGCAAACAGAAGAGAGTTTCACAGGTGTGCAGTTCTAAGAAAGAAGCTTTGTTCATGGAATCTACATTTAGGTTTAGGCACAGATAAAGAGTTTGGGAAATTATAGCGATACAAGCACCAAGTGAAAGATTGTTTCAGCAATCTGCCCCACTATTTAACGGCAAATCCAGTCATTTTGGAAAACGTTTTTATACTTTATGTTCTTCATATTTACATGCTGTTTTGTTTGTTTTGCAGAGGAAAATTGTTTTTGACTTTGAAGAACATGATTGAGTTTTGCACAGGGAAAGGAAAAAACAAAAACTATAACATCAATGTTTGGTGTATTATAGGTCAGGAAACTGACACCTCAAGACAACCTGATCTGGTAGCACCTTTTTAAATAATTGCTGTTTTTTTTTGTTTTGTTTTTTTTTAATGTATTTTTATTTTCTTGTCATTTATATGAATCAGCACTGCAAGTTATCTTAAAAAGTTACTGTATGGATGTGAATAAAACAAATGTTAGAAATTAATATTTAAGCAACTTATACTCAACTAGCTGGACGCTCAGCATTGCCCAGTCGTACGATACGACAAAACATGATATTTTAATTTATACAGATTGTCTATGTGTTTTTATAGAATCAATTCTGTATTGAGTATCATGTATCACAAGGACCTTGCCTGGTGAACTACACAAAAAATATAAAATAAAAAATAATGTCATTCATCAAATTCCATCTGTGTTTGTTTACAATATCATGTCAGCTGATATTTGGGCTTGATGATAAATGCCCTGGAAAAGTCACTTCTGATTAATGTTTAGTTTTAAAGCATGCAGACAAAGAAATGATTTTCGGCGATTTTAAATGGTACCTCTTCTGTTATTGTAAATTGAACTCAAGAATAAAATTAAAATAAAATGGTGAGATACACCTGAGCTTGAACAGATCATTCGATCTGTAGTCGAATGCTCTACTATTAAGCTATATCTCCAAATTGTAATAAATCTGTTTTTTTGTTTTTTTTTTAGAAAAAGTCATTTGCTAAGATTTTATTATCTTCCTTGCCGGTGTAACATATATAAATTCCCTTGTAAAAATTCTTTTTTTTTAATCTATATAAACAAAACAAAAAAACTATTTTTAGGATCGAATTTTTTCGATTTTCAATACTTATCGGATGAATTTCTGTACAAAACATATCTAAGAACACTGCCAGACATATATATTAGCTTTGTGTGAAATTTGAAAAAGATAAGCTCAGCCGTTTCGGAACCTATAAAGAAGGAACTCGCACATACACAAAGTGACTTTTATATGATAAATAGAGACTAAGTTTCAGAATTGTAAAGTCTATCAAATTTTGTTTAATGAAAAGTTTATAGATAAACTAGACCTGACATTGCCTGGAATTGAATTATGATCGATGAATGTTTCACATGCCCATATTTTTATTGTCATCGAAATAGGTGAAATTGACCATTTTTCAATGAAATCAATTGCCTACTCTAGTTGGGAACTCAACTGCGGTGTACTAGGAGGAAGTGTCACATGCTTCTTTGCAGCGATTTAGTCCACAGTACATTGCACTGTCGATAACCTACTGTTGATTTTATAAAATTATTTCTTTCTATAACAGCTTGAATTAAAGTTTAAAATGCAAAAGTCAAGTGCCATGGTTTATTTGTGCTCTAAATGGAAACATTAATTTCGAAAGTGGCCATTATATCAAAGAACTTACTGTTGTATTATTAAATTAATTTGGAATTCTTTTTGAGATGAGTAATTTGTATAATTTTTAAAAAATTATTTGCGGACTATTATCCTCATATCCTAGTTGTTTCACAATGTTTCGGCCAATTATTCATCTGGTCTTCATCAGGTGGTTAACCACAATGGGATAGGAATGTCGAATCTCCCAACTGCATCTACAGCAATTACTGCTTTCCATAGTTGTTTGGCCAACTGGCTGGCTTTGGGTGGGATTGAAACCGTTATCTTCAGACAAAGCTCACCTGGAACCATAGATATTCCACATCTCTATCCACTGCGCCATAGGCCCCAAACCATCTGACAAAGGCCAGAGGAATAATTGGCTGAAACATCATGAAACAACAACAACTAGAAGATGAGGATAATAGTCCGTTAATATTTAAATAAAAATAAATAATTTACTGCTGATTTTATATGTCGGGCCTTTCTACTTGTATGGTAATAAAATTTCTCAAATGCACTTGTGATGTTACGCTGTATAAGGTGTTAACTTTGGTTGAAATCGCCTGTTCCTTCTTTCATCGGATTTTTTCAATTATTGATACTTATCGAATATTCTGATACAAAACCTATTTAAGAATACTGCCAGATACATAAAGTACATTTATGTGAAATTTCATCAAAATCGGGCCAGATATTGCAGAGTCTATAGGGAAGAAACTCACAAAGTTCCTTTTACATAATAGTAAAGATAAGGCCAAGAAAATGACTAAAATCATTTTAAGGAATAAGTTCAAATAAATTAAGCTTACAATCGCATTATCTATTATTTGCTCTTCAGAATTGTGAAGAAATCCAATTCAGAAAAATAAGAATCCCAGAAATAATAGCACTAAAAGTTGTGTCCATTAAGAATTTATCAAGTCAAAACTTTTAAATCAACCAACATCAAATTATGGAAATCAATTACCAAAATACACCTACAATCATTTGAAAAAAAAAAAAAATTTTTTTTTAAATGTCTGCACACAAAAATAAAAGTAAAAGTCAGGACAAGAACCTACCTGTTTAACATTGTATCCTGCTTTTGCACTAGTTTCAATAAACATCACACTTAATTCTTTAGCTTTTCGTTCACCTTCTTCCGTTGTTACTTGCCTATAAAGAATTAAAAAAAAAAAAAAAGCATTCAATATATTTTATTCTTAAGTAATAGAGGCAATGGTGGTGAAGGTTTTTTTTTTTTTTTAAATTCAATTTTCACCCCAAACAAGGCACAGTGCCACTTTGAAGTAAGGGGTTACTATCGGGGGACATAAGCTGCAGGAATATTATGAAGGGAGATGAGCAGCAAGATGTCTGTTCACATTACACTTGAACTTCTACATGTCAGTACAGTTGGGAAAACAGAACCCCGGAAGGGAGTTCCAAAGTCTAGCAGTTCGGAGGAAGAAACCTACTGTGTAGGGGTGGGAGTAAGCTGCTTGTTGGGTTTGTCAGGAGTATTTACATCGAGGGGGCACAAATGCTTGAAGTTCGTCAGAGGATTCACCATTAAAATACTTGTAGAGCAGGCAGAGGGATGCAACATTTCGTCGATGGGACAGAGGCTGAAGCTTAGATGACAGTTCAGGACCTATCAGGTTGGCGACTCTTTTGAATCCTGTCCAGGAGTGATCGTAGACTAGTACAAATGCACCAGCCCAATTGTGACAACAGTACTCCATACATGGGTGAATGGTGGCCTTATAGAGGTACAGGATAATTTCAGGCATAAGTAGCTTTCTAGCACGGTAGACAGAGCCCACCTTCGAATTCTATCAAATGTAAACTTGTAACCAAAAAACCTATACTGTCTTATAATTTTTTTTACTTTTCCTAGATGAACTAATTGATGTTAAAATGAAATTAAAGAAAAAAAAAACAAAAAAACAAAAACAAAGAAAACAAACAAACAAACAAAAAGTGATCTCACCTCTTTTCTGAAAGGTCTGTTTTGTTTCCTACAAGCATAATTATCACATCACTACCTCTTTCTGTTCGTACATCATCGATCCATTTGGAAGTTTGTTGAAAAGAATTAGCATCTAGAAAAAGAAAAGAGATTCAGTGGAAAATTCAGAAAGATTTTAATGGTAAAAAAATAATCCATGAAAAATTCTAAGTTTTTATTTACATAACGACAAAATATGCTTTTCTATATTTTAGATAGATGATCCCCCCTCTCACCTCCCAATAAAACTGCTCATGGATTAAAAAAACTACAGGAAATTTTCATCAAGTTAACATATTATATATAAGGGAGTCTAATGTTTAACTTATTTTTATATTATCAGTTTATTGAAATATTGTTTAAATGTAAGGTGTTTGTAAACATATGATATTCATGTAAGTTTACATATCGCAAAATAGAAATAAATTTGTAATATTTGTTGAAACTCCATCTTCATTTTTCTTTAAAAAATATATTTGTATAGGGCTCAACACAAAGACTTTCAAACAGAAATGGACAATTTTTTTTTTCATTTGAAAATATTCTATACTAAAATAGAAACATAAATTTCCAAGATTTATCATTGCCTATTCTGAATTTAAATCATTAAATATTTCCATATTTTTGTTCAATCTTCCTATTATTAAATAATGAAAATTTAATTTTATTAAAATCCAAAGTATTTTTTCCATGATTACTGAATAGTTTCCATATTGAAAAATATTTTGGTACAGTTTCCGGCATATAAATGAAACTGGAAATATAATCAATATTTTATGTTTTATCTTGTTGCTTGAATCCTTTTTTGGCACATACATCAGAAAAGTATTCAGGTATTTTCTCCAAGTAGGCTAAAAACAAGCATTTTTAAATATTTTAGCCATTCCTGAACCCCCACTCCTATTTTGTTGTTAATATTAAATTAAGAGGAGATACCTGGCAATTTTTAAAGGTAGGTCTATGTGTCGGAAAACCAATTGGAAACAGAATACATACGATTGCATGGACCATTACTGGCTGAAATATCAGCTTTCTTTGTTAGTGAGATTTTGAACAACAACTTGAAAACTCCTTAATGAGTCATTAAATTCATTTAGCTTTAAATGGTACGCAAATATGTCTATGTTTTGTATTATTCAGACTACTATTCTCATCTTGGTTATTTTCATAACAATTAACTTCCAACCTTCAGGTGCATCTTTTTTAACTTGAGAACCTATACAGAATTTCCAACAGAGGTAGATCGTTCTCGTTCCACCAGCCATTACGAAGTATAAGTGCTAATTTTTATGTTATTCTAAGTCATCATTGCCTGTAGTAAGGATTGAATCTTCAATTTCTAGAAGACTGCCATTCAGAACTAATTGTTAATAAAGACTTATTATTTATGCCACGGGTACATATGGATACCAATGGATGAAATCAAGGATTCAGTTCAAAATTCCATATAGATTCTCAAGTTAGACAAAGATTCAGTAATCTTAGTCTTAGAGTGGCGTTTGAGTCCCCCTTCCCACCTGTAAAAAAAAAAAAAAGCTCAAGTTGAAAAAGATGTAAATGAAAAACGTTAGAATTTAGATCAGCCGAAACGTTGTGATAAAAACAAGTCCATATAATTTAAATCATCAAGGTTCATCTCAATAATTCCAAAGAAAAATATTTCGATACCATTGTTGTAGCATTGTCTACAGCATGAACCTTGATTTCACTGTAGAACTTTAAAACTATTATGACCATAAAAATGCAAGCTAAGCATAACAATGGAAGTACATAGTGAAAATTCACTATTTCTGTCATATAAACACTTGAAAACAGTATAAAAGTGATTAAGCAGGTAACTTTACAAACCTTGATAAAATTTTAAGCTTCTTTTTTTATTTAAATTATCTTCATTTTTGACACATTTAAACCCATGCTGGATTTTTTCTGTTCCATGGTCTTCTACTTCTTCTAGAACGGCAGTTGACACGGAAACAAACGACATGTGGGGATCTGCCTGAACAAAACTCCAAACCAAAACTCTACACTCAAAAATTCACTGTGTTTTATGCCCCTGCAGCCTATGCTTACATGTTTATGCAAATGAGTACGGACCCCATTTTTTAATTAGTTGCGCACACGCAGTGCCTTTTCTGCATCTACCCCATGATGTTTGCCTCATCATGCATTGTCTACAAAACCTAATTTCAAATGTATCAGTTCGACATTTTTCTTAGTTTTTACAAATTTTACATAGTCACATACCAGGCAATATTCTCCAGATTATTATAATATCTAAAAAGTTTTATACATAACTTAGCAAAACAAAGATGGCCACCACATTTTGGTGGATATTTCAACAATATTAAATTTTATATATTTTCTACTCTAGTAAAGTCTTGTTTGTTTCGTTCCTACTAGTAGTCAATATTCATGCTTTTCAGGTTATTTAATGCTATATCTGATCATTTTGGTAAAAGTTTTATGTTTCAAGTTATGTCTTCAAATATTTATTCATGGTATCTGGTTTGGTTGGTTTGTAGAGAAAAATTGGTTTGCAGAACATGATTGAGTTTTGCAAGGTAAAAAGCAATGACATTAATGTTTGGTGCATTTAAAGCTGATATCTTCAGACAACCTGATCTTGTATCTATAGAGTAAAGCCTCGAATTTGTATTAAAAAAAAAAAAAAAAAAAAAAAACGTACTTGTTTTGCAGTCAATTTAGACATTTTAATCTGTTCGAACATGTAGGAAAAAAAAAACATGTTCAAACAAATCTGGTATGTTTTATCTATTATATAAAGTTGTATTTCTGTCTTTGTGCGACCAAAACTCAGAAACTACCAAAGATACACTTACACATTTTATGTCATAAGATTTTGTATAGCTAAGCTGGTTATATAAAAAAAAAATTACTATAATATTTATTCATTTGAGATCACTAGAAACCAAATTAGTGCATTTATAGCAGAAAATAAAAAAATTACTTTCGTTCCTACTGGTAGTTGTTCAAAAACTGATATTAAAACAAGAGTTTTTTTTATTGCTTTTTATTATATTGAACCAGTTGCTATAGATTGACAAACGCATGTTCAAAAGTAACATGAAAGTAATGCGTAGAGAAGAAAAAGTTTTTAAAAATTCAGACTTTTTTTTTTTTTAATCTTCGATTTTGTTATCAATGATCATCGGGCAACACCAAGTAGCCTTGCTAGTTTTCAGTAAAGCACTTGATAAAAAAAAAACAACAGACTTTAGGTTTAGAGGGAAATATTTCAAAGGAAGCCACTTACTTGTGATATCATATACAACCACAGCAACTGATGAGTCTCTAATATAGCTGGGAATTAAACTTCTGAATCGTTCTTGACCAGCCGTGTCCCATAATTGCAGTCTTATCTGAAAAAAAAAAATTTTTTTAAATAAAGTTTACCAACTAGAAATGATTACTTAGAAAACTTCCAAGAATTTGCTTTTTTAAGGACATTTGGATGATTTTTGTTGCTAAATTAAAATTTTAAATATTTATCTCAACTAATTTGTTAACATCTTAAATCTTATCCATGTCTATCTTAAAGGAATAAATGCAAAATACTTGCCTTTAAACTATCTTTTTATCAAAATACCTTAGGCTTATTTAATTAAATTAACATACTTTCAAATAACTACACTACAGAACACCGACAAAAATGCATCTAGATGATCTTGATCTACAATTTTCTTATATATAAACAATAATTTTGTTTGTAATAATAATATGAATAATCATATGGCAACTTACAAATCCCATTCACTTGTGCCTTATAAAAAACAACTTTGATTACTTCGGAATAATTTATTAAAAAAAAACTTCACATTGAATGCAATATCAAAATTTTTCTGTTTTAAATGCATACTTTATACTTGAAACCAAATTTGCTGTCATCACCACAGATGGTTATAGCAATCATTACAGTTGTCATAAGAAAGAAAAATGCCCTCAACCTATTCTAATCTTTTAAATGAGAAATATAAATATTCATAAATTTATGATTTTAACAACTATTTTTGCCCCCCCCCCTCGGTTTCTAAATAAATAAATAAATAAATAAATAAATAAATGCAAAATATTTATCTATTTATTTCAACTATAATTATATCAAAACTTAGGTTAAATACTCTTTATATATATATAGACCAAACTTTTTCTATTAATAATTACATATACTTTATTTTTAAAACCAAATTTGCTTTTGTTGTTGCCAATGATAATGAAACTGCTGCTGCTGATGATAACCATTACATTTGCAGAAAAAGAAAAACCTTCTCAACTTTTTAAATTACAAAAAAAAAAAAAAAAATAATTTTATAATAAAAAAAATCGTCATCAAATTGATTTGTCTTTAGGCCAAGAACAAAGTCTAGTATCTGTTCTGATGCGGCATGACATTTGTTGGTCTCAGTTAATGGAGGAGAAATCCTTTATAACTGACATTTTTTATTTTTGTTACTATCCAGAGAGCCCTTTTGGGGGAGCTAGTTCTCCCCACATTAAAAACCGACCTTGTGTCTAACTGCCCTTATGAGGAGGCAAGTAAACAAAAAAAAATGAATAAATAAATAAAAAATAACAATAAAAGGCATAAAACAGAGTATCCATTTTAAATTACCCAGGAATATTTTGTTCCATTTTTGGCAATTGTCAATAACAAGAAAAAAAAAGAAAAATGTTGTCAAAAACAAATAATCATCAAGTAACTATTACCAAAAGCAATAAAAGTTATTTTGCTACACATCTGCTAATTGTTTTGTTTTAAAGTATTTTAAAACTTTTTTTTTTTTTTTTTTTTTAATGCAAATTAAAAAGTATGGTCAAATATATTTCAATCAAAACCAAAAACTTGACAGTTGTTCAATGATTTACAAAATCTGATGACTTTGTTTTTGAAGCAAATTTAGGGATGTCTGCTTATGCAACCTTGCAAATGGAACTGTAATGTGATTAGAAATACATTCTATTTGTTTATGTTATCATAAGTTCATCTTCATCAATGGAAACACATCTAAAGACATGGGTTAAAAAATACATATTCACAATGTACATATCCTGACTGAAATCAAACTTCAGTATTTTTAACACACATTTTATTTTTAAACTATACATTTTTTACAGATGTGAAAGACCTCATCTTTTATTTGACTATAGACAAATTTGTAAATAAAAACATAAAATACGCACGTTAGAGAAACTAGAATCATATACATTGAAGACTATAAATAAAGAAAAATTCTCTTAGATAATTTCGTAAAAAGCCTCTGGAAAAATTAAAACAAAAAATGTCATGATATAAAAAAAAAGGCAAGTGTGGATTTTAGTTTTAAAAATTTTCCATTTTTATTTAAAAAAAAAAAATTCTTGATAAAAGACGGAGGAATATCCGAAATATTGAAATCATACATGCTGAGATTTTCCATATGACTATAGTTTCTTTAATTTTTGAGTGAAGAAAATTTCTCATTTTTAGCCGAGAAACATTTGTTTTCATTCATACACACACATCATTGATATAACATGAAAAATACTCAAGATGTATTTATAGTTTTTACTTAATAAAAAAGTCTATGCAATTGACTTAATTTCGTAAGGACAGTAATCACTTGTTTGCAATGTATATGGAACGTTCAGAGAAAGGTAAAAACAAAAACGGGGAACTGAACTTTAAATGCACGGATCAAAGGTTTGAGAAATGTTAGTTTGTTATTTAAAGATCGAAAGGAAATATGTATAGAATTTGGTGTTGTTAGCTTTTCAGTAAGTTTGTGCAAACATGACAAAATATTTTTATTATGTTCCAGCAAGTTTCACGGCATAATCACATTGACACACCGATCTCTGTCAGATCACCAAAATTAAGCAACGTTAAGTCTGGTCAGTATTGCCAAAAACTTTGCAGCTAATAATTGAAAAGACATTTCCAGCTACAATATAGCAGGAAATGTCTTTTCAATTATTAAATTATTTCTCTCTGATAGGTTCATAAGAGTAGTGGTTGATAGGCAGAAATCAGAAGCTCACAGTATTAATGCTGATTAATCCTGGGCCCAACTCTTCCTGATCTACATCAATGATCCAAATTTTTTGTCTTTTTTCAAATCACATCCTAAGATCATTCATAGACATTTATGCTGACGACACTACCATCTATGGCAACACTTCAAAAGGCAGTAACCGACCAAGCTCTC